>NC_134022.1:27054422-27356713 GCF_040712315.1 Castanea sativa
CTCTCTCTCTCTCTCTCTCTCTCTCTCTCTAATGTGGTGCTATGACCGTATCAAAATTATTATATTAACATAATTTATATTAAGTGAAATTCTATTGTCAAAGTTTTAAGAATTTTAAAATTACTATTCTAATTAAATTTTATTATAAAATGTTCAAAATTTTATAAAATAATTTAATATTTACTTTAAATCTCACACACATACACATACACATACATTTCATTTATAAATATTATGGTTGCGCTATTTGAAGGTCCTCTTCTTATTTTCTTTAGGGTAAATTGTAATTTACATCCCTGAAATTTCAAAATTTGAATTTTACCCGCTAACATTTGAGGGTGTTTAAATTTGACACCCTGACATTTTAGAATTTGGATTTTAGAGAATAAAATCCAAGCACCCCTAAAATTTAGAGGGTAAAATCCAAATTCTGAAATATCAAATTGTAAAATCCAAATATCCCCAAACTTCAAGGGGTAAAATCCAAATTCTGAAACTTCAGGGTGTAAAATCCAAACACCCTCAAACTTTGAGGTGTAATTTGTTATTTACCCTATTCTTTATATATATATTCCAAGTTTTGCTCCTTATGTCATGTGGCGCTATGATTATATTAAAATTATTATCATATTTCATTTTAAATGAAATTTTATTTCCCAATTTCTTAGAAATTTAATAATATTACTTCAAATTCCAAAAAAAAAAATTAAAAGAGTTTTATTATTTATTTTAATTATTTTATTAAATTATTATATTTTTTAATATTTGGATATTTCATTTATTATAATAATTGGTTTTGATAAAATAATGTTAACTTTGAATAATAAAATAAAATTAAAATATTAGAGTAAACTGTTAGCTTCCCAATAAAATTAAAAATATTATTCCAATTATAATTTTTCTAGCTCATAGCCATCTTTGCTCCACCCCTGGTGTATAGTATATAATAAAAAAAAATTAAGAGAGATTTTTTTTTTCCCTTACTTACAACAAATAATGGAGAATTGAGCGAATTTGAACCTAAGTTCTCCTCATGAGGATAGTAAAATTATACTAGGTCATAAAATTTTACTACTAAGTCAAAAGCTCTTGACATTTTTTAAAAGAAAAAAAAAAACAATAATGAAAAACTTTTGAGAACAATATATGAGTAATTCTTAGGTACCACTGGGGTACGAAGAACATTGTACTCTCTTTTCACATATATGATGGGGTTCACTCATTAAATTAAAGGTGAGGTCTACTATGAATGTGAGAAAATGAAACACATTTTCACTATGTTCTTGAAGTACCTAAGAATTTTCAAAGCGGCCATCAATTTAAGATATAAAAAGTAATGTTAAGTATCGTGTTGATCCAGTTAAAATAATAGCTAGAGTTTCTCTAGCAGAATGGCATGATAAATGTGTTGAAAATTGGAAAGGTTTGGTCCAAGCTATGTCCATTAAAAATTAAAAAGTGCTACTATGTTCATAACATTTTCACAATACTTTGAAAACACATTCTAGATAATAAGTTGTTATTAATTCTAATTTAAATTCACTACTAAAATTACTTTTTTTTTTCCACACTTGTAATAGTTAGTAATAAACTGTCACTTAAAATGTGTTATGAAAATGTTATGAATATATTATAAAAATGCTATGAATATAATATTTCTCTTAAAAATTTGAAACAAAAATGATGGCAGCAATTATTCTTGGCCATCATTACATAATAAATAACCCATGTACTTTTGCATGCTAGAGTCACTCTAGGGCTCTTGCTATGCTTCAATTGGATAACCCCCAAATGAGGAAAGCTTTAATTGTATAACCCCAAAATTAGGAAAAGAACTGATTCCCGATTTATCCTCCTACCAAAGTATGACGAATGACGTAAAACATAATAGGATTTTATTAACGAATTTTTTAAGGGTATTGATTTAGAAAATATTTTTTGAAATTTTTTATAGAAAAAAACTAATTTTATTAATGAATTTTCTAAAAGCAGTGGTTAAAATATATTTAATACTTTATTAAATAATGTTTTTATACACTTTTCAAAAAATAAAGTCAAACTAATCACTATATACATATATCCAAAAAAGCACACATAAGCACAATGATTTTGTGTGTATAAGCCAATGAATCATTAACATGTGTATTTTATTTTAGAAAAAAGTTAGTAGATGTCCTAAGAGTATTGATTAAAAAATATTTTTAAAAACTTTTTATGAAAAAGGAAAAAAATTAATTGATTTTTAATAGTTTTTTTTTATATTTTTCATAAAAATAGTATCGAAACTTTCTAAAATTGTTTATTAACAAATACCTTATGAGCGCCCATTAACTTAATCATTTTTTAAAAGTATACATTACAGCTCATAATTGAACATTAATTTTTAACCTATATCCTTGGGGAACTTGTTAATAACACCCTAATATAATACAGTTAAGAATTAGTTTTGATAATTAAACTAATTATAATTATATAAAAACTAATAATATTTACTAGAAATGTAAACCATCATTTAAAAAAAAAAGGTCATTCTAGGGTACCCCCACTTTTTTTAGTGGATATGGTACCCACCCAAATCATAACCATTAAAATTTTAGTGTTTTAATCTTGACCGTTTATTTAATTTTGTGTGTACCAATTACCGGTTTAGCAGGTCAGGTATAAAAACAAATAAACAAAACAAAAATCAAATGTGTTCCTCTCTCGTGTTCAACTTTTCTCAGATTCGTTCTTGTGTTCATCGATCTCCTTTCAATATACCATCGATTTGCCCATCACTGAAGGTTTTTCAAAAAGATCAAAATCTATTTGACTATTATTAAAGGTAATGATTAAAATAACAAAACCCTAATTTTGCTGGTATTGTTCTCTATTTCTTTGTTGGATTATTGGAGCAATATATGCGATTGCAGGTTTTTTTTTTAATTTCAAATTTTTAGTGCTGTTTGCCCGTGACTGCTTTATTCGATATGGTAGAATACTTCATTTTTTTTGCAGCTATTGGGTACGGGGTGGGTGAAAGGAGACTCCTCCTTTCATATCAAATTTCCATTCTTAAGATGTTGGATTGGAGATGTATTTGATTATATTATTTAATATACCATCTATGTAAATAGTTTGACTTGTTGGAATTAGAAGTTGATTACTGGGCCTTTGTGGTTTGGGCAATTGGATCAATATAGCTATCTATTTTGGCCATTTATTCAATCTGAAAAGTTTGAGGAAATAAAAGGAATTAGTGGAATACCAGGAAATAAAAGGAATTAGTGGAATACCAGGATGTTACTTTGTATTAATACAAGAACTAGAATTCCAGCTATTGGACTTGACTCATGGAAGAGCAATGGAGAACTCTGTGGAGAAGCTGTAAAAAGACAGTCAATTGGGTATTGTCACATAGATTGTGCACATCTTTATGAGAATGTGATTGAAGTTGAGGAAACTCTCATAGAAGACCATAATGTTTTTGTGTAGAGCCTAATCAAAGGGAAGTTGGATCTGATGTACATACACTTTAAGGTTGGATTTTGTTATTTGGGTTTATGGTAAATACTTTTGTGTTGACACTCTCACAAAACTAGATTTTTAATCTTGAGATCATGATTTTGTGTTGGCACGACTTGTAGTATGGAGGGATTTTAGACTTGGACAGATTTCTAATATGATACTGACCTTGGAAAATTAGTGACTCTTGGTTCAAATATCATAGCATAACATATGTCCAAAATACTAGATGCAGATCCATGTTAAAGGCCATTTAACGTAGTTAATGTCCATGTACCTTATATTGATCATACAGTTTTAGTGATTTTCTGTAATGACACCTTGACTACCTACCCATTACATAATACTTTGCGTTATTTTGGTATCCATTTCAGACATAGACATATATGACTATCCTATTTAATTGGTCTTCCATTCACCATTTGTATCCTATTTAATTGGTCTTCCATTCACCATTTGTTTCGGTGCCCATAACTCATTATCAGATATAATGATTGTGACAAATGATATCCTTGTATATGGCATCTATCACTTTGCTAATGGTCACTGTTAGGTATTTATTGACATTAATATCCTATTGATTCTATTTTCATGTTCCTTATTGTCAAGTGTTGTTCCTAATCACACTGTCACATTTTTTTATGTGATAAAATTGCAGGCTGCGAGAAAAACTGTAGAGATTGCTGCAAATAAAGCTGCCACTACTGCTAGAGTTGCTTTTGTCAAAATTGTTTAGATACAGATGGATGAGAAATTTTGCAATACAAATAGCTAAGAGATTGGCTTTGTTTGATATTGTTAATTTTACTAATTTTAGTATTTTAATGATGTCAACCCAGTGAACAAAAGCTCATTGGAGGTTGAGAGAGGGAGAAAGAGACTATGTTTAAGGTTTTTTCAAAGACACTGTAACTGGTATATACATTATTTACATCAACGGAAGATGAATTTTGAAAGATTTAAATCTTTCTACATTTTTTTTTTTCCAAAATTTTCAATCTTCCCTGAATTTGGTGATTTCTTATGGGGTACATGATGCATGTAGCTCCATTATTATGTATTCACACTAAAAAATTGAATCGTAGGAATGATGCCAACTTGCCTAGCATACGATCAAGGACAACAACACTAGAGCCTTATCTAAAATTTTGGGGCCTTAAGTTGCCTCTTTGGATTGATTCAAAAACATTAATGTTGTATCTTGGGATGGAGGAAAACTGTCATTACTATCGATGTCTCTCTATTTCTCAGTATCCATTCCAGTAAGAGCTTGTGTATGTGTGTGTGTAAAGGAGAGGATAAAGACTAAAGCAACTAAAAGAAAATGATGCCATAAATTAGATAACTAGTTTCAACTCCTTGTGTAAGGTTGAATTTATTCAACCATGTGATGATTTTATTCCGTGCCAAATTTGCTTATAATTTATCAATTAGATACCCTGTATTTAGGTGAGAATCATGTAAGGGTTGTGTGTGAGAGAGTGTGAAGAATTCAAGTGTGTGTGCAATCAAGAGCATTCTTGTGACTAGAACTCGCGAGTGACTCACGACTAATGACTCTCCAAAAATGTCACACGTGTGAAGCATGTAGGAAGTTGAAGGGTCATGACAGCTGGAGCACTATAGGACAAAAAGTACAGTCTGGCCAATCAGTTATTTGGCGACTAGAACTCACGACTTGTCCCAGTCGCGAGTGAATTGCCAAAACCCTCTGTTTTGTAGAAAATTGACTTTTCACATTCCCTCATATATCCTACTATAAATACCCTTATACCTACGAAATGTAGAAAACTTCTAGAGAGAATTTTGAGAGATAAACCCTAGAGAACAACAAGATTGATTCATCCACAATCTTATACTTTTGATTTTCCAAATTCCTCTACTCTCACCCTCACATTGACATACCCTTGAGAGGATCTTTAGTCAAATTCTTATCTCACCATACCCATATCAGTGAGAAGGTTATTTGGTACTTAGGAAGCAGTTCAAAGATGACCAATTCATTTGGTTGATGCAATAGGCTTATTGCGGGATCCGGAAAGTTAGAGAAGACACGATTAGGTTTAACCTTGTTGAAGCAAAAAGCTTGGAGGGCTTAGCTGCATCGGGTAGATTAGGCTTGGAGGGTCTATTGCTATTCATGTATCCTAATTGATTTTCTAGTGGATCATTTTACTGATTGGAGGGCAGCAGAAAGGTTTTTTGCCAAGTTCTTCGGTTTTCTTTTCGATAATACATGCCAATGTTATTTTGTGTTTGCTTCTCTCTAACCCTTACTCTTTGCCTTTAATTACTGCTGTGTTGTGTTTTAATTATGGTTTAGAGTAGTTTATTTTTTTGGGTATAGCTTGTACTTATCATTTCGCACATATATTGTTTGAATAAAAGCTTGTGTTGGTTATTTTGAAATTGGGGGTCTAAACATTCACTAGTGTTTTACACACCAAGTGAACTTTCACGTAGTAAATAGGTCTTGCTTACACTAAGGAATTAAGGTTGTTAAGTTTTAGACCCTTTACCGAAATATGTTTAACCTAATATTATACTAAGTTGATTAACAAGATTGTTATTCAAGATTAGGTTAAACACAAATAAACACAAACAGTGAAGCATGAAAAATAAAGAATATAAAGATTTGATGACCTAGGAAAACCTAACAAGTAAAAAACCTAGGGAGTGCATAATTTTAATTAAGCTTGAACAGCAGTTTAAGCCTAAAAAAAATTAGGATTTCAGATCTACTTCTTCTAGTATATAAAGGAAACTCTAAACACGTTTTTAATAAGGCTTTTTAAAGAGAGAAGAGTGTGCCTCCCTTGTATCTAGGGTTTTGTACCCAAAAAGCTCTCTCATGTCTTCTATCGGTGTTATTCCTTGAAGAATCTCAAGATATGGTGTTGTAGAAGTTGCAGTCTTCTTTAGTCATCAAAGGTGCTGATGATCTAAACCTTCAAGGATGGTCTTGGAGTTACAAACAGGAGAGTTTGTGTTGATAAACCTTTGAGTGGGATTTCAAAGTCACGAGAGTGGGTGCTTGCATTGCAAAGGTCAAAGAAAGAAGTAGTCCGTGAATTTGGAGCTTGCACGTAGTCATGTTAGTAAGTTCTACATGTGGTAGCAATAGGATGTTAGTGATCTAAGTCTTATTGTAAACTTCAATTCTTTCTAGTGGATTTACTTTTTACCTTGAGGATAGTTAGGTTAAATCCTTCCCAGGTTTTTAACCGGTTTGGTTTTCCTAGGTCATCATATCGTTGTGTTATTTACTTTTCCACTGCTTTGCATGATATGATAGTTTTGGTTTAACTTAGATCTGAATAATAAACCTAAGCATTCACTTAGTTAATTAATTAGATTAAACAATCTAGTTTACAGGGATCTAAAAACCGAACAAGTGGTATCAAAGCGGGTTAGCTCTTGATTTAGGTTATTATACCTAGAGTTGATCCTTGATCCTTGTTATCATTGTGTTATTGTGATGATTTGAATAAAAATGATACTATTGTTTCAGTTGATCTTTTTGAGGCTTGTGAAAGGAATTTGCAGTATTTCAGCCTTTCTCAGAAAATTGATGTAATCCCTCAAATACACTCTGCTTCTCATGGATTTTCACCTATAAAGCCAAAGATTCATGCTATATGGGTAAGAAAAGACTTGCTAAGGTGAGTGTTGTTTACTTGTCCCTGATTTAATTCTTTCAATTATTTGTGGACATGTTTACTTTTTGTTTTTGGTTGTTTTATTTTCTTAGGTTGTTTTGATTATTCAAAAATCCAAAAACATTGAAAAATTTTAAAAAAGACAAAAATATTTAATTTTGTGTCTTGTTTTATTTTTCTTGAGGATTACATGAATTATGATATCTCTCTCTTGATTTAGAACATGCTTGACATTGTGGAGAAACTTGAATAGTATGTATTGCTCAACTAAGTGCATGATTATTTTGAGATAAATATGATTTTGTATGAGTATGTACTAGTTTATAATGTGCTCATGGGTTAATTAAGAAATTGATATTTCTTATTTGTGTACCCTCTATAGCTTAGTTTAACACTGTCATGCATTGTTTTTGCATTTTATTCATTAAGCATAATGTGTGCCTTTCATTTTTTGTCATAAAATATTTTTTGAAAATCCAAAAAGATTTTGTTTTTGTTTTGTATTACACATCATAAATGTGTAGTTGAGGTTGACCTATGAAATTTGCATTTCATGACTATGTATCTTATTTAGCTTGGATGAGCTTAATTTTATACACTTTGCTAGTTTGTGCTATGTAGTGCCTATTTGTGTATGTTGTTTATAGTTTTTAATCACATGCTCTTGATTTTGAAGACACATTTTTTTGATTGTAAGGACTAAAAAATCCTTAGAGAAATACATAAATAACTTGTAAGGACACAATTCAAATTCTCAAACCACGACTGGGAGGAAAATGGGCTTGAAAGGCCTTTCTTCACAATGAATTTGTAGAGGGTGGGTTGGTAATTTAGATTTCAAGAATGGTTTAGACAATTACAAAAAGAACGGGCTTTGGGCCCAATGGAACAAAACAAAGAATCGTTTGCAAAGAGTAAGACTGAGAAATCGTCCTCGGATTGTTTCCGAGGATGGTTTATAATAATGTTTCTCAAGTTTGAATACAAGTGTTGATCATCATTTACTACTGACTCTATCTCTTCTACTCCAAAAGTCCTCTCCTTTTCTTCGTATGCCTTCCCTCCTATTTATATTCTTTTCTTTCCCTTCATCACCTTCCACTTTCTGGTTGCAATCCTCATTTTTGGATACTTGTCCCATCCATTCTTCCCTAAAGCCCGCTGGGATTAGGGACCAAGTTCCAAGCTCTATGCTCAGGTCCCATCCTTCCATCTATCCAGTCAGCGTATCAATTACAGAGCTTTTAATGTATGGGTGGTGGTAGCAGCTTTATTTTTAGACATTCCACCGTTTTTTCTATTGTCCTCCACGTATACTGTGTATCCCCATAGTTGTAGGACTCTTTATAATATAACCCAGGGATACTAAACTTCTCTTCCTATGTCCTCGGCCTAGTAATCCGAGGACAAATCTGCTCTTCGGATGTATTCGGCTATTTAAATAGTCCACGATCATTTTGATGTCTTCGGATTTGGGTTTCCAAAACCAAATACTTCGCTGGGCCATCCTTCATATATTACTGGGCCCAACACCCCTACAATAGCCCCTCGAGTTTCTTTATTTTTTCACCTCGGGAGAAAAATAGAATCTCGACTTAAAAAGACCCTTTTACCCCGCAGAACCTTGGCAATATTGTTGACAGAAATAACTTCTGAATCACCCATCGCGTGTTCCCGATGCTTCGGTATGCGAAACGCCCCCGAATTAATTGTTGGCGCTTCTATGTCCCCCACGTTTTATTGACATGACACATATCCAACGGTCGAGAGCGATTCCTGTGTTTGAGGCGGGAATTCGCCCGCTTCAAAACACCTTCTGACATATAAATACTAATTTTCTTCAAAATTCTTCACACTACAGAAACCTCATAACGTACCTGCCACACTTTCCATCTCCCCGTACTCTCTCTCTGTCTATCAAGTATCTTGTCCGAGGTGACCGTGCTTTCTTCTTTTTTTTTTAAAAGTAAGTTCTTCAATACTCTTTCCCCTCCTTATCAGCTTTTTGTTTCTTTTGTTTCTTTTCTTTCCCATCTTCTCTTTTTCACTGTATCTTTCATCCTCGGCATATTTAGTTTTCTCCACACCCCCTTTTTTCAAAAAGAATGGGTAGATTTGCGTCCCTGGTGGATTCAAACAAAAAAATAGAGCAAGCTTTAAGGTTAGGTACAAAATTCCTGATGTATCTATTAGGTAATTTAACGAGGAAGAGTATTATACAAAAAGAAAAATGGGGGAAGTCGTAATCCCGATGATTGCCTTCATCGAAGGGGGAATGAAAATTCCCATGGGAACCGTGACTAGGGATTATCTTAGGGCTTTTAGATTAGCTCCCACCCAGCGCGCCCCAAACGTCTTTAGGATCCTAGGTTCCATAGATGCCTTAAATGAGAAGATGAACTTAGTGGCTCGCCACCACGACGTGAACTGGGTTTACAACCTCCATTACCTAAGCAAAAAAGACGAGTATTACCTAAAATCTAGATACCCGGAAGTTAGGCTAATTCAATGTCCGCTCGAATCAAATAAGGGCCTAAAAAACGACTTCCCGATCATATCAGAAATTGGCACGACGGCCTCCCCCGTCCGACAAGGGAAGGGACCTGTGTGAAATTTCTTTTACATACTATTATCCTCTCGTCTTTTACTTATTCTTACCCTCTTTTACTTGGATAACTCTACGTGCATCCACACGCCGCGGATCGTCATCCCAATCTCGTTGACTTCGGACGGTTGGATAGGATCCTACAAGCTGAGGTTTTTGTGCACACTGACGGCCAACTCCGAGCAGCTCATCTGATCCTCGGCTATAATCCAATATCCAAAGCTTTTCAGGCGCCGAAGTGCGTGATCAAAGCCCACGATCCTCGTCTTCCTCGGATCAGTGTTGCTGTTGAAGGTTTCTTGCTACCGGAGGGGACTACCATTCCTCAAGGCACCTTGGTCACCCAACCAATCCAACCACCACAATTCATTCCGGTTGGGGTTCCCACAGTTCCTTTCTCCACAAAATTAACCTTTGGTGAGGCCGCGTCTTCCCACTTTACTGTAAAGGAAGAAGAAGAAGAAATAGTTGAGGTATCAGATTCCGAAGACGAGTTTGAGGTTTTTAATCAACCCTACTCTCCCGAAGATTCAACTTCCATCCTCGGCACTTCTACCCATATCTCAAAGGCTACTACTAAGGATTTTGACAATATGGGCATTCAACGAAAGATTAAGCCCAGCCTAAAGGATGTCCTTGAGGGCACTGATAAGGCCCCTCGAGTCCAAGAACCACCAAAAGAGGTGCGCCCTCGGACTCAAGAAAAGGGTGCTGACAAAGGCCCTGAAGCTAGGCTTCCTCCTCCTCCCCCACCCTCCCAAACTTAACGCACCAACCGCTGATCTCAAAAGAAAAGGGATCACCGAAAGGAAAGGAAGTGGTGGAGGTAGGAAAAGGGCTCGTTTCCAAGGAGCCCGAGGTGGAGAAGGGTGGAAAGGGTGCCCGCACCATACGTACTCAGGCCTCGGAAGAAGAACTGACCAACAGGTGGCCGTGCGCGCCCCCTTATGGCTCCCTGACATGTCTATGGACGACGAGGTCATCACCGTGGATGCGTCCATTAGAAATTCCGATGAAGGGACAGCTGCATGCGTCGCGGATGCGTTGGAGCAGGCGCTGTTACTCCCCGAGGATATGGTTGAGCTGAGAAAGAAAAGGGACCATACCGTCTTCATGACTTTGAAGAAGGAGCTTGCAATGGTAAGTTTTCTTTCTCTAAAACCTTGGATTTTGTTTTTATTTCCTATCTACATATGTCTAATTTTTATATGTTTTGTTTGTAGGCCGTTCAATCTGCCCATAGGGCAGAGGAGATTGCCATCAACTCCTACAAATCTCTGAGGGCCGAGGAATCCAGGCGTGAAACCGCCCAAAAGATCTCGGACCTTCACAAGAAGAAACTCGGCAGGAGGTCACGCAAAGTTGGCCAAGGCAGAGTGATAAGGCGGTGCTTGGAGGCCGATCCAAGACAACGACTAATCAAGCCGAGGATCGCCGCCTAAAGCTCCGTGAAGCCGACAACAACCTCTTTTAGCAAAGACGAAGGCTCGCAGGATCTCAAGAAAGATCCGAACGAGTCCGAGAAGGCCAAAGCAGGAAGCCATCAAGGGCAAAGAGGAAGCCATCGAGGAGAAGAAAAAGGCCGAGAAAGCAAAAGAAGAGGCCGAGATCTCAAGGGACCAAGCCGAACAAGACGGTTATGATATAGGCGTGAAGGAGGTCACCGAAACTTTCAAGGCTCGTTCCCGAGGTATGTAGGCATTATCGCCTCCAAGTGTGGAATGAGGCACTTTCCCAAGCCGTCGATGCCTCTTCCACTCTTTGGAAAGCAGAGAGTGTCTACTATCCTCCCGCAATTCGCGCTTCTTCCATTCCTGAAGTTGCCCAAGAAGCTGCCCAGGGATCATCTAAGGATAAGGGGGGTGATTTGGTTGAGGATTCAACTCTCCCTGAAGATGCTCCTAAGCAAGCCGATCCAGTACAAGAAAAGGCGCTTGAAGACGTACAGCCCTCAAGTGACCTCCAGGAATCTTCGAAGGATGAGTTGGGTGATCAAGCTAATCCAATACCCTTGATAGATGATCCCAAAGGCAAAGGAACTGCCGTTGAGTCCTCGGTCCAGCTTCCATCTCCTAAAGACCCCAAAGGCCCTCTGAAGATCAAGCTGAAACAATGAATGCCTGCTGCCTTCCTCCTTTCCCTTTTTTTATTTTTATTATTTTATTTTATCTCTTGGTGTACTTTATTTTGAATTTAATATAAGCACGAATGTTGTTTTACTTGTTTAGATGATTCTTACTTTCTACTTTGTTTTGATCATATCATTCCATAAATATCATCTCTTGGTATTTTACCAAAGTTATTAGCAACAACTTGAATTGAAATTGATCCTCCAGGAAGGTTTAATTATGCCGGGAATTGCATTAAGTGATGCATTTTAAGTATCTGATGTTTTTGACAAAAAAGAAAAGAAGTGTTAATTTTTCCCAAGTAAATGATCCGAGGATCTAGGCATACCAAGCTTCAGCTTGGTACTTAGATAAATAAATTCGAAATGTTAATTTTCCCAAAGTAGGTGATCCGAGGACCAGACGTAACTCAGGTTCTGTTTAACACTTAGTAAAGAGTATCAATTTAGACGAGTAAATTTTAAAATGTTAATTTTCCCAAAGTAGATGATCCGAGGACCAAACGTAACTTAGGTTCTGTTTAACACTTAGTAAAGAGTATCAATTTAGACGAGGAAATTTTAAAAATGTTAATTTTCCCAAAGTAGATGATCCGAGGACCAGATGTAACTTAGGTTCTGTTTAACACTTAGTAAAGAGTATCAATTTAGACGAGGCATGTGGTCCGAGGATCCAGGCATACCAAGTTTCAGCTTGATACTTAGACGAATAAATTTAAAAATGTTAATTTTCCCAAAGTAGATGATCCGAGGACCAGACGTAACTTAGGTTCTGTTTAACACTTAGTAAAGAGTATCAATTTAGACGAGGCATGTGGTCCGAGGATCCAGCATACCAAGTTTTAGCTTGATACTTACACGAATAAATTTAAAAATGTTAATTTTCCCAAAGTAGATGATCCGAGGACCGTACGTAACTTAGGTTCCGTTTAACACTTAGTAAAGAGTATCAATTTAGACGAGGTACGTGGTCCGAGGATCCAGTGCATACCAAGTTTCACTTGATACTTAGACGAATAAATTTAAAAATGTTAATTTTCCCAAAGTAGATGATCCGAGGACCAGACGTAACTTAGGTTCGTTTAACACTTAGTAAAGAGTATCAATTTAGACGAGGCATGTGGTCCGAGGATCCGTGCATACCAAGTTTCGCTTGATACTTAGACGAATAAATTTAAAAATGTTAATTTTCCCAAAGTAGATGATCCGAGGACCAGACGTAACTTAGGTTCTGTTTAACACTTAGTAAAGAGTATCAATTTAGACGAGGCAGGTGGTCCGTGGATAAATGCATACCAAGTTTCAAATTGAACATACTTAGACGAATAAATTTTAAAATGTTAATTTTCCCAAAGTAGATGATCCGAGGACCAGACGTAACTTAGGTTCTGTTTAACACTTAGTAAAGAGTATCAATTTAGACGAGGCATGTGGTCCGAGGATCTAGGCATACCAAGTTTCAGCTTGATACTTAGACGAATAAATTTTAAAATGTTAATTTTCCCAAAGTAGATGATCCGAGGATCAGACGTAACTTAGGTTCTGTTTAACACTTAGTAAAGACTATCAATTTCGACGAGGTATGTGGTCCGAGGATCCAGGCATACCAAGCTTCAGCTTGATATTTAGACGAACGAAGATAATGAATGCAATGTAGTTTATAACAAAAAACGGCCGAAGTGCCTTTTATTTAGTAATAGTACCTTCGTAGATTATTTACATTCCAGGGACGTTGTACAACATTTTCGTCCAAATCTTCCAGATTGTAGGCCCCTATTCCTGCGACCGAAGTAATACGATAAGGTCCTTCCTAGTTGGGACCCAATTTTCCCCACGCAGGATTCTTCATCGTGCCCAAAACTTTCCTTAATACTAAGTCACCTGGTCCAAGAGGTCGAAGTTTCACATGAGAATCATACCCCTGCTTGAGCTTATGTTGATAATAAGCTAGTTGAACCATGGCGCTTTCTCGCCGTTCCTCAACTAAGTCTAAGTTTCTCATTAATAGATCATCATTGCTATCTGGAATAAAGCAGCTTTTCTTCAGTGGTCGGGAACCCAGCTTCTAAAGGTATTACAAATTTCGGCTCCATAAGTCATGGCGAAGGGTGTTTCACCCGTGGATCTTCGCGTGTAGTTCGATACGTCCACAAGACATGTGGCAGCTTCTTCCACCCACCTCCCCTTGGCGTCACCCAACCTCTTTTCGAGTCCGCTCACTATTACTTTGTTGATGCCTCGGCTTGCCCATTTCCTTGGGGATAAGCCGAGTGGAATATCTATTTGTAATGCCCAGATCACGCCAAGCATTTCCGAAAGGCTTTGCTATCAAATTGTAAACCGTTATCTGAAATGAGAGTATGAGGGATGCCAAACCCGGTAACGATATTCTTCCATACAAACTTTTTTGCTTCCGTGTCTCCGATGTTTGATAATGGCTCGCTTCAACCCATTTGGTGAAGTAATCCGTTCCCACGAGAAGCCACCGTCTCGTTTCCCGTTGCTTTGGGAAGGGTCCAACAATGTCCAAGCCCCATTGGGCAAAAGGCCATGGGCTAGATAGAGGATTCAGACTCCCCCGTTGGTTGATGTATGTTCGGAGCGAACCTTTGACATTGGTCGCACTTCTTTGCATAATCTTGCGCTTCTCTCTCGCATATTTGGCCACCAATAGCCCCGAGTGAGGGCTCGTGAGCCAAAGACCTTCCCCGTGTGACTTTCACAAATCCCTTTGTGTAACTCTTCCAAAAGTAGCTCCGTTGCCTCGGGTGTATACATAACAAATATGGTCCGAAAAAGAACGTTTGTACAATTTCTCGGTCCTTGGACAACCAAAAACAAGTGGCTTTCCCCGCGAACTTTATCTCGCTTTCAGTTTTTCTCCAGTGTGATGTCATTTCGAGAAATGTTACTATTTGATCCATCCAACTAGGCCCAGTCTCTAATTTGGAGAATTTGAGTGGAGTTACCATCCGTCCGTCCTGGGTTTCAACAGATCTTCAACAAGGATAATTCGTGGTAGACTTTGTGCCGAGGACGTTGCGAGCGTGGCTAATGAGTCGGCATGGGTATTGCCACATCCGGATATATGCAATAGTGAAAAAGACTCAAATTTAGATTGCATATACCGACCCGGGTTAGGTACTCTCGCATTCGGAATCCCTTGCTTCTAGCTTCCCTTCTACTTGGCCTACCACCAATAGTGAATCCGAGAACATTTGCACCGTCTTTCCTCCCATTTTATGAACCATGTTCATCCTCGCGAGGACGGCCTCATACTCGCTTCGTTGTTGGTGGCCGAGAACCCTATTCTCAAAGATTTCTCAAAAGTAATTCCCTCTCGGGGATATCAAAATTAGTCCTATACCCGACCCCTCTCGATTTGTCGCTGCTCCATCAACATGGACTTTCCATAATGGAGGCCCTTCACACGAAATCATGCCTACCGATTTTTTACCCATGCCTTCTTGATAGTCTTCTAACGAAGGCTCGCAAATTCCGCCACAAGGTCCGCGATGACCCGTCCCTTTATAGAGGTGCGAGGCATATACTTGATATCGAAAGCTCCTAGGACAGCTTCCCCATTTGGCAATTCTTCCCATATAACTGCACTGCACTTCGGCAGACTGATTTAAGAGGGAGTTGTGTAAGAACAACAACCGTATGAGACCGGAAGTAATGGGGAAGTCTTCGTGTAGCATGTACCACCACCAAGATAGCTTTCTCCAAAGGGTAAATAACTTAGCTCGGCCTCGTGCGAGATTTACTTACATAATAAACCGGTCTCTCGGATGTTATTGTCATTTCGGATAAGAACCAAACTAACCGCATGGTTGGCCACCGCAATATATGCAAACAATTTCATCCACTTCGGTCGAGACATAACCGGTGGTCGCGAGAGATACTCCTTTAGCCGTTGGAAAGCCACCGCGCACTCCTCGGTCCATTCAAAACCTTTCCATTTATTTAATAATTGAAAGAAAGGTCTCGCATCCGTCCGCGGACCGGGATATAAATCGGTTGAGAGCAACAATGGCAGTCTATACCCGTTAGTCTTTGCACTTCTTTAGGATTCCGAGGTGGGTGTAAGCCGTTTATTGCCTTAACCCGAGCAAGATTCACTTCAATTCCCCCGAGTCACCATATATCCTAGAAACTTGCCCGATCCTACACCGAAAGAGCATTTAGAGGCATTGAGCCGCAATTTATATTCTCTCACTTCCGAAAAGTGTTGCTCGATCCTCCGTATGTGCGTGGTAAACTTCTTACTCTTTACAACCATGTCATCCACGTATACCTCAATATTTTTTCCCTAGCCGGGCCTCAAACATTCTCGTCATCATCCTTTGCAGGTAGCCCCCGCGTTTTTCAAACCAAAGGGCATTACCTTATAGTGATAATTTCCCGTAGGAGTGACGAATGCGCCTTCTCCGGTCCCCAGTGGCTAAGGGTATCCGGTGGTAACCTTGGAAAGCATCGAGAAACTCATCCGAGGATGCCCAACGGTAGCGTCAACTAACTCGGTCAATCCGAGGCATCGGGAATGAGTCCTTCGGGCAAGCTTTGTTTAAATCTCGTGAAGTCTACACAAACTCTCCACTTCCCATTCTTCTTTTTCACCACCACCGTATGGGCTAACCATTCAGATAAAACACTTCTTTGATAGCCCCCGCTCCTTGAGTTTGAGCACTTCCTCTTTACGGCTTCGAATGTTCTCTAGAGCACCTCCGAGGTGGTTGCCTCCTCGGTACTAGCTGGGTTGACCTTTAAATGATGACATATGAAGTTCGGATCAACCCTGTGGCCTCATACGCGTTCCAAGAAAATACATCCATATTTTTCTTTAAAAATAAAATCAGTTCTCGCCTTCTTCCCGCGGCAATTGAACTCCAACCCGGAAGAACTTCTCGTGATCATTGTCTATGAGAATTTTCTCCAATTCTTCACATACCACTTCATCTACCCCGGCTGTGGGAAGAGAATTTGATTGTTATGCATCTCCGTTAGCCGAGGCCGAGGAGTCTGGTTCTGGTCGACGCAGAATTGCAGCCGTAACACACTGTCGAGCCACAGACTGACTCCCAAGTAACTCCACCACCTGGTCTCCAGAATGAAATTTGACTTTGACATGCAAGGTTGAGGAAACAGCCCCTAATGCATGCAGCCAAGGTCTTGCCACAATAGCCGTATAGGGGGAATAAGCATCGACCACGATGAAATCTACGTCTACCACCTCCGACCCGATTGCACAGTAGCCTAATTTGTCCCTTCGAACGACGCTCTCCCTTCGAAGCTTATCAAGGGTGAGTCATATGGCATAAGATCTTCAACTCCTTAACTTCAAGCCTCTAAATAGGTCGTGGTACATGATATCCGCGCTAATCGCCTTGATCAACCATTACCCTCTTTACATCATAGTTTCCTATTCCGAGTGGTTACCACTAAGGCATCATCATGAGGCCGGATGGTCCCCATCTTGTCCTCTTCGCAGAAACTTAGGACTCGGCAGATATTCGCCTTAATCCTCTTCGGCCGATCCCGTGAATCCTCGGCCAATGTTCGAGCTATCGACATTACCCCGAAAGGAGCCGAGCTACCCCTACCAGGGTGGCCGCAAAAATGACATTGATAGTACCTAGTAGGAGGTCTCGGATGAAGGACCGTCGTGGTTTGCCACTCCTCGCTTGGTTTCCTCGCCCGTCGGGTTGGTACAAACCGCTTTGCCTTTCCCTCCTTAACCAATTGTTCCAAATGATTCCACAAAGTGCGACAACTTCTGGTGGTATGACTCCGCTCTCGGTGATAATGGCAATGGAGATTTTGATTGCGTCTCAAAGTGGTCCCCCGCCATTTTATTTGGCCATTTGAAAAAGGCTCATGCCTTATTTTCTCCAACAAACTCGCCGCACCGGCTCCCCGAAGACGGTGTTGACCACTCGTGGGGGTATGTGACCACTTACCCGGAAAAATCCCGTGCGGTGTCTATTGTTGTTGTATCCGTCCGACCCGAAATCCCTCCTTTCTTGTGGGATAACCTTCGCCTTGCCTTTTCCCCGCTCGCCGATCTTCCTCAACCCTTTTGTACTCGTCGATGCGATCCATCGCCGACGTACGCTTCTTACGGCTTCTTCGTCAAGGATTTCCTCAAGTCATGCTCCGTTGGTAGGCCGACCTTGAAGGTCCTTATTGCTACATCGTCAAAGTCTCCGTCAATTTCATTGAACATTTCCCAATATCCGTTCCGAATACGTTTTCGTGGTTTCCTTCCCTCATGGCCATGGATAGTAAAGAATCCAATGGACGAGGAACTCTACCGCACGTGATAAAGCGAGAACCGAATGCTCTAGTAAGCTCTTTGAAAGAATCAATAGTAGCTCGCCCTTAGGCCGTCAAACCATCTCATGGCTACGGGCCCTAGGCTAGAAGGAAAAATCTTGCATAACAAAGTTTCATTCCGGAATGCAATCGCCATTCTCCGACCGAAATGGCTTACGTGCTCCACAGATCCGTCCGACCATTGTAAAGAGTGAAGGCCGGTTGTGTGAAGCGCCGAGGCAACCTCCCTTACTCCAATCTGCGCGCGAAGGGTGACTCGGAGATTTGGTGTAGCGCTCTCGCCCATTGCGTCATTTCCCAAGCCCCTAGGGGGGTAGTCTCTGCCACGCCTCCCATGCAGATTGTCCTCCTCGGCGGAGACATATTCACCTGGGGGAGTTCTGGATCTCTGCCCGTAATTGTCATCCTCGGATCCTTCCGAAGAGGGGTCAGTGACCGGAGGAGTTCTCCTTCTCCTTTCGTGACGCAGTCTCCTCTTTAGGCCGTCAATCTCTTTCTGCATGACCCTGGCATTTCTCTCATAAGGAACTTTACTTCCTCCTTGCGAATGACTAGCACTTCTGATGGTGTGTGTAGTATGTACACTTCCTTCTCGGTTCTCTCCGTGATCAGGATGTAAGGAGTGATCCTCACGCTGGGAGCCCACGGACTCTGCACTGCGTGGTGGTTCTGATCCTACCATGATGTCCTAAACTTCCTTAAAAACTAAATTCCCACAGACGGCGCCAATTGTAAGGACATAATTCAAATTCCCAAACCACGACTGGGAGGAAAATGGGCTTGAAAGGCCTTTCTTCACAATGAATTTGTAGAGGGTGGGTTGGTAATTTAGATTTCAAGAATGGTTTAGACAATTACAAAAAGAACGGGCTTTGGGCCCAATGGAACAAAACAAAGAATCGTTTGCAAAGAGTAAGACTGAGAAATCGTTCTCGGATTGTTTCCGAGGATGGTTTATAATAATGTTTCTCAAGTTTGAATACAAGTGTTGATCATCATTTACTACTGACTCTATCTCTTCTACTCCAAAAGTCCTCTCTTTTTCTTCGTATGCCTTCCCTCCTATTTATATTCTTTTCTTTCCCTTCATCACCTTCCACTTTCTGGTTGCAATCCTCATTTTTGGATACTTGTCCCATCCATTCTTCCCTAAAGCCCGCTGGGATTAGGGACCAAGTTCCAAGCTCTATGCTCAGGTCCCATCCTTCCATCTATCCAGTCAGCATATCAATTACAGAGCTTTTAATGTATGGGCGGTGGTAGCAGCTTTATTTTTAGACATTCCACCGTTCTTTCTATTGTCCTCCACGTATACTGTGTATCCCCATAGTTGTAGGACTCTTTATAATATAACCCAGGGATACTAAACTTCTCTTCCTATGTCCTCGGCCTAGTAATCCGAGGACAAATCTGCTCTTCGGATGTATTCGGCTATTTAAATAGTCCACGATCATTTTGATGTCTTCGGATTTGGGTTTCCAGCCCAAAATACTTCGCTGGGCCATCCTTCATATATTACTGGGCCCAACACTCCTACATAACTATCTTACCACTGTTTACTAGCCAATCATGAACATCTTAGTGCATATCATAAAATTTAGTGCTCAAGAAAGTGTAGTATATGCACAATAAGAAAAGTAAGGTGTTGCCTTAAAAAAAAAAAAAAAAATCTGCATAAAATAAATAAGGCAAAATATTTTTTTTTTTACATGATTGCAAGCTTATTTTCTAGGAGATGTAGTAGTTATAGGATGTATATACATATCACCTTTTATGTATCTCATACACTTACTAGTTGCACACACATCACAAGTAAATCTTTGCTAAACTTTGTACATGAAATTGTGTGTGAACTAGTGTGGCCATCCAAGATTATACACTTTGTGATGTTTGATGCAAAATTTGTTGAGGGTTTGTTTAAATTTTGAGAAGAAAAATCTAAAACTTTGTTTTTGAAAACTTAAGTTGAAGATTATGTGTTTTGAAAAACTTTTGGAATCATTTACATGCATATCATGTCATGAAAAATCTTTTGAAAAATGATTCTGTAGAAAAATTTCTGGTTTTTCAAAAAAATCTGTTTTTTAGAGTCTCGATCAATCGAATGTGTTTTTCAATCAGTCGAATCTGATTTTTAAAATTTTCGATCTATCGAATCTGTTTTTCAATCAATCGAAGTTTTCATGTTTTTGAAGTTTGCTCTCGAGCTGCTTTGATTGATGTTCAATTGGATCGAAACTGGAGAATTTTCAGTTTTTAGATTTTTGACCAAATTTTTTTTCATTCATCATTTGTGTTTAGGATTCACATGTATCGCATTGTTTTTTTTTTTTATTTTAATCCATCTTGCATTTTTGCAGTCATATTTCTCATTTTTTTCACACATAACATGCATACACTTTACTAAATTGGGTACTCAACTTGATTTAAAAATTGATTGATTAATTTTGAGTTTTGTACAGTTTAGTATATGCTACTTTTATGTGTGAACTGCAGAAAATATTTTTCTAAAGAGATATGATGGATAATAATGTGCAAATAGTTTCTCTACTTCATTTGAGTTCGAACACCATCTGTTTATGTGTCACATAGTGTCAAGTTTGCATTTATTGAAAGAGAGAATATTTGTGTTCATGTGTAACCTAAAGATTTTTTTTAGTTTAGTTTGTGTCTCTTTATTTATCCCCACCACCTAAATTTTCCCCAAACCTGTTTTTTCCCAAAACATGTTTTATTTTTCCTATTTTTATAGGGGGGGAACTTGCTTTTAACCTTTGTTGTTTATAGGAGGAGTCGTCTCTATTTTCTATAGAGGTAAATTGTTTTGTGTTCCCTTGATTCTCTATTTTCTCTTATCCTTTGTTGTGTATGTTTACTATTTGCTCTTTATTTGAGTTGTCTTTGTCAATACGTGAAAAAAAGGGGGAGAAATAGATGAAATGTGGGAATCCTGTTTAAAAAGGTTTTTAAAATATTTTGTTTAGGGGGAGATAAAATTGTTTTTGAAAGGGGGAGAATATAAAACTTTTTGATGTATCTAACTTAGGGGGAGAGTTAGAATTTACTTTTGTTTTTATATTGTGTTTAATATTATTGTTTATATGTCTTTCTTTCCACACATACAGTGATGTGTTTTTTGGAGTGTTTTCAGGAAAGACAGGTACATGTTGATCAAGACCTTCTACCTCTTATTGCAACATCTAGGTTAGGAGTCTTAGATTAGAATTTTTGTTGTAATTGGGCAATTTATTGTATTGGGTTGTTCTTTTATTTGAGCATTTCATTTATATGTAAGTTTTGTCACGAATTGCCAAAAGGAGAGATTGTTAGGTTCTAAAAATTTAGAGCAATTGGCAAATTGTGAACACAAACTTGTCTAGATATAGCTCATAGAGTCTATAGATATTTTTAGACAATACTCAAGGTGATTCAAGTCAAGATTCAAGAACATTAAAACTGTAAAAAGAAGAATTCAGAATCTGCCTGGTTCGACCGATTGAAAGATAGGCTCGATCGATTAAGAGTCGTATGTACAGAATTTTAATTAAGCTCGAACAGCAGTTCAAGCACAAAAAGGATTGGGGTTTTAGATCTACTTATATAAAGGGTTTTCAAATCTACTTCTCCAATACCACCCCTCCTATTGGCGATCCTCCAGTTGAGGAGTTTGTTGATCCCACTGCTATCATGGATCCTCCATCATCTACATCATCATCTTCTTCTATGCGTACTATGCTGGAGATGTGTCTCACCGTTCAGGCGACACATGGACAGCTTTTGTTGGATTTGCTTAATAAGGTTGTGGCCTTATGAGCAGATTTAGCTGATGCTAGAGGTGATTCTCCACCGGCTCCACCCTCGGATTAGTCTTGATTGCCTTTTGGCAATACGTCATAAAAAGGGGGAGCACATAGATACATAGATAGGGGGAGATGTGATGTTTTTGATGAGATGAGATATTTTTGATGTAGGGGCATATGATGTGATTGTATATGTTAGGGGGAGACATTGTTTTTTATGTTCTTGTGTTATTTATGTTTATGTTCTTGTTTTACAAACTATGATACATTGGTTATGATTTATATTATGAGTTTATTCATGGTATATGTCTTCTATTTTATATTTTGTGAAAATAAGAAATTTATTTTTGGTTTACTTGTCTTTTCCACACATGCGTTTATGGTTTGTTTAGTGCTTCAGGAACTTACAAGTTAATTCATTCGAAGCTACTGTCTATTCTTGCAACTGATAGTTAATAGTTAGGTTGAATTGTAATTTGGGTAATAATGTGTAATTGCGCTATTTTACTTTGACCATTTTATTTTGTGTAATGTGTTTTGTCATGGATTGCCAAAAGGGAAGATTGTTAGGTTCCAAGACTTTAGGAACTAATGTATTAGAGCTTCAAATTGTATATGATGGCAAACCATGATCAAAACATTTAATGTAAATTTGGAATTGAATAATTGAAGGAAATTACTGTACTATTTCTGCAAGGTTCGATCGATTGAGAATCGTGGATCAGCAATTTTTTGTAGAATTTTCAAACTAGCCCAAGCTCATATGACGTGTAGGGTTAAGTGTTTCACTTCAAGTATAAAAAGAAAAACCCTAGCTATGTTTTATAGTCTTTTGTTGAGTTGTGTGTTGAATCTTTTGTGGGATTTGAAAGGTGTTTATTTTCATACACACACATAGAGCTGTCAAGATACAGATTTGCTTCAAGAACTTGATGGTGAATTTGGTTGCTGCATAAAGAACTTTCAAGAAGATCCAAAACCTTTGAGATGTGTCTATAAGTCATAAGTAGGAGAACTTGTGGTTGCTGCAGATCAAGGAAAGAAGTAATCTGTGAACTCGGAGCTATCACGTGGATCAGCAATTTTCTGCAGAATTTTCAAACCAGCCCAAGCCCATATGACGTGAGGGTTAAGTGTTTCACTTCAAGTATAAAAAGAAAAACCCTAGCTATGTTTTAGAGTCTTTTGTTGAGTTTTTTATTGAATCTTTGTGAGATTTGAGAGGTGTTTATCTTCATACACACACATAGAGCTATCAAGATTAAGATTTGCATCAAGAACTTGATGGTGAATTCAGTTGCTGCATAAAGAATTTTCAAGAAGATCCAAAACTTTTGAGAAGTGTCTCAAAGTCACAAGTAGGAGAACTTGTGGTTGCTACAGATCAAGGAAAGAAGTAATCTGTGAACTCGAAGCTATCACGTGGTCGTGGTAGTAAGTTTTCTACACGAGGTAGCAATAGGATGTTAGTGGTCTAAATCTTATTGTACAAACTTCAATTCTTTCATAGTGGATCTATTTTTACCTTGAGGATAGTTAGGTTAAATCTCTCCCAAGTTTTTTACCAGTTTGGTTTTCTTAGGTCATCATATCGTTGTGCTATTCACTTTTCTGCTGTTTTGCATGATATGATTGTTTTGTTTTAACCTAAATCTAAATAATAAACCTAAGCATTCACTTGGTTAATTAATTAGGTTAAACAATCTAGTTTATAGGGATCTAAAAACCTAACAAAGGTGGGTATCTAAATTCTCAATCTTAAAGGAAATTATATTTTTTATAAGTTGACAATTTCAACCCTTTTTCTTTATCATTTAACCAATGAAGATAAAAAATAAAACAAATCATCAATATCTTATAGATCTAAACACAGTCAATTCTAAGGGTATTTATCATTTAGGTTGTTGAGGTCTAAAAAAAATCATGCTAAAAGGCCCAAACAAATGGCACATCGGGCCAACCCATGGGAAGCAAAAGAATTGAGGAAAGAAAATCGGGCTTACAAATGAAAGAAGGATGATGGGCCTAGGGCCTTGGATCCATGAAGAGGCAAGACTTATAGCCCATAAAACAAAGGGAAAAAGAAGTCAGCCCGATTAGAAAAAAGAAGAAACCAAAGAAAGACCAAAAAAAAAAAAAGGAGCTAGGCTAGGACGCCAGAAGCTGCCTAGGATCTTTGGGTATGCAGCACGGCTAAAGGGAGATTAAGATAGCTCAAAGATGGATCAAAAGGCACCAGGAACGAGAAACAGATGAGCCCTTCTTGAAGCACCCAGGAATGCAACACAAAGCCTGAGGACTTGGAGAGCAACCACTCAGGAGCAAGAAGCCGGTGCCTCGGGGAACCCAGAAAAAGAGATCCACGAAAGGAAATGGCAGGGGAAACCTTCGGATTGGCAAAAGAAGACTCTACTTACTGGGAAAAATGACAAAAGGGGAGGGGCAGTTAAAAGGAGGTAAGCTCGAAAAGAGAAGACAGAGAAAGAAAGGATTGGAGAAAGAGCAAAGTTAAAGGTTCGGCTCCTAAAAGGGCACCTCAGAACAGAAAGCCAGCAAGACACTTTTGAAGAAAAAAACACCAAAAGAAGAGAACTATGGAATATAAGGAAAGGATCAGTTGACAGAAGGGCTGAGACAAACAGGGGGCTCTAGTACCCAGAGAGCCAAGGGGGAAGAATCAATGGTACCCCGGAACCCTAATGTAACACTATAAAAGGAAGAAGCAGCAAACGTTGAAAGAGGGGGGGATTGAGCAAGGAAGAATTCGTATAAAATTCTCAAGAAAAAGCTCTGTAAAACTCAAAGAAAACAGGGAAATATCTCCCGGTATCCCATAAACAGCCACTATAGCACATGCTTGAATGCAAAAGGATTCAAATTTTGCAAGTCTTAGAGGCCTAATGGGCCATCTAAGTCTGTAATTTTTGAGCTTATTTGAATCTTGTATTAAGTCTTAGTGAGCTCATTTAGTCAACAACTAAGAAAACTAATGAAATATTTCCTACTGATTTGAGGATCCCGAGCAATCATTTTGTGTTTTCTTTATTACGTTTATCTGCATTTGCTATTTTTCTTGTTGATCAATATATATATATTCTCGTTTGCTAGTGTATGTGTATTGCAGGAGTTTTGCCTTGTGCATCACTTGGTCTGTAAACGGCCCATTTAGTCGCAGTAGACCAAGCTCAGTCCCTTCAAACTACAACTAGAGGGTCCGGGGTCCTTGTTTAAAGCTTGGGTCTGGATACTGTTCAAAAAAGGACTCTCACATAGGTTTCGAGGTCATTTCGGGCATTTATTAGGTTCTAATGGTATTTCGGTAATTTTAGAGCGAATTTGGGGTATTTTGGTCATTTTTTAGGTTTTTAGGATATTTAAGTCATTTTTAAGTTTTCGGGGTCATTTCAGTCATTTTTAGGTACTAAAGGTATTTCGGTCATTTTTAAGTTTCTAAGGGTATGTTAGATATTCTCTAAGTATAGGGGCATTACGGTCATTTTTTATATTCAAAGGGTATTTTGATAATTTTTTTAGGTTTTTTGGTTATTTTGATCATTTTTTAATGTTTTAGGGTAATTTCAGTCATTTTTTAGGTTCTTTGATCATTTTTTTAGGTTCCAAAGATGTTTTAATCATTTCTTAGGCTCAAAAGGTATTTCGATAATTGTTGAGGTTTTCAGGGGTATTTTGGTCATTCTCAAGTTTTATAAGGTATTTTGGTCATTTTATAGGTTTCAAGGGAATTTCGAAAATTTTTAAGGTTTCAAGGTCATTTCGGTCATATTTGGGACTTTGTAGGTATTTTGGTCTCTTTTATTTTTTTTTTTTTATAGATTTAAGGTGCATTACAGTCCTTTTTTATGTTCTATGGGCATTATAGTCACTTTTTAAGTTACAAGGTGATTTCAGTCATTTTTTAGGTTTCATAGTAAGTTAGGTCATTTTTTTAGTATCTAAGGGTATTTTGATTATTTTTTAGGTTTAGAGGTTATTCGAGTCATTTTTTAGGTTTTAGGGTCAATTTGATCATTTTTTAGGTTTTAAGGATATCTTAGTAATTTTTGAGAGTTTCGGGGTTATTTTAATCATTTTAAAGTGTTAGGATGCATTTTGGTAATTTTAGTATATTTAAGGGTATTTCAAAAATTTTAGAGGTTTTAGGAATATTTTTGTTATATAAATTCATCGATTATTAGGTAATTTAGTGGGGTTAGGTTGGGTTGGTTACACCCGTATGTAATGTTGGTTTTGCTTAATGTGAAGATGAAACTATCAAATGTGAGGAATAAAAAAAAAAAGAATGAACCATTGAATGTGACAAAAGTACGGTCACATGTGATTTTGGTATTGCCCGATGTACAATGAAACTGTCAAATGTGAGAAAAAAAAATAAGGGTACAACTAAATATGGCAAAAGTACAATCATATGTGATGTTGGTACTGCCTAATATAACAATGAAACCATCAAATGTAAAAGAAAAAAAAAACACCGAATGTGACAAAAATATAGTCACATGTGATGTTGGTTTTGCATAATGTGACGATGGAACCGTCAAATTTGAAAATAAATAAATAAAGGAACCACCAAGTGTGATAAAAGTACTATCAAATGTGATGTTGGAATTACACAGTATGATGATGGAATCATCAAATGTGAAAAAAAAAATTAAGAGAACCACCAAATATGACAAAAGAACTGTTAAATGTGATGTTAGAACTGCACAATGTGAGAATGAAACTGTCAAATATGAGAAAAAAAATAAGGGAACCACCAAAAGTAACAAAAGAACTGTCATATGTGATGTTGGAATTACACAATGTGAGGATAAAACCATAAATGTGAAAAAAAAAAAAAGGGAACCACCAAATGTGACAAAAGAACTATCACATGTAATGTTTGAATTGCACAATGTAAGAATGAAACTATCAAATGTGAGAATTTGGTAATCTTGTATAGCAGGTTAACTACTAGTGGGTACTATACCCCCCCTAAAAAAAGCGGGGGTACGGTAGAATTACCTAAAAAAATAAAGTTTTCACATCTTATATTAGGGAAGCAGAAATAAAAGATATATATATGCATAAGCAAATTTCCATTAAAAAATGAACTAATTAAAATCTTATTGTAAACAAAATAAATTTTGAAAGCATGTAGAAATTAATAGGAGTAATATTGAATACAAAATCCTTCTCAAAAAAAAAAAAATTTGAATACAAAACAGTCTAAAATTTAATTAATTTTCAAATATACATTCACACCTTTTATCAGAAAAATAGAAAACAATAAACATGAAACGAATTTGAAATAGTATATCTGATAACCAAGAGAGTACATTCTAATTAATCGTTTAAGTACAATGCATGATTGCCTAACTCTCACATATACGAGATCTACAGACTATAGTTATATGTTATGACAGCGAGGTCTCATGAGATCATTCCGTTAGATAATATTTCCTCATCCAGATGTCCAAATTATCCATCTCTCCATCCTTTGATCTCCTCCTCTTTTGCCTCCTATCATCTAACAACAAATCATCCACATAGTTTAGATGCAGAATATGTGTATCCAATTTACTAATATTTTTTAGGGTAAATTCTAAATTGCACCCCTAAAGTTGGGAGTGTTTGGATTTTACACCTTAAAGTTTCAAGCTTTGGATTTATTCTTTGAAATTTGGAATGTTTGGATTTTACACCCTGAGATTTCAATTTTTGGATTTTACTCCCTAAAGTTAGAAAGTGTTTGAATTTTATACCTCTAAATTCTGGAACTTTAGGGTGTACAATTCAAACACTCCCAAACTTTAGGAAGTGTTGATGTTCATTTTGGAAAAACCCAACAGCAGGAAGAAGCCCAACTATGTGGGCAGGAAGAGAGTTAGTGGATTGAAAGAAGAAACTTATCAAGCCCGAATGGCAGGAATACTGAGTCTTAGGCCCATAAAGTAAACAAATGAGCCTTGGGAAAAGCAAATGGGTCTACAAGAGCCTAAAGGAAGAGGCAGTAAACCCATGAGTATTATGTGATGTAAAAAAGTAAGAATGGGTCGCAACAGACCCGCAGTAATGAAGTAAGAAAGTAAGAGATTGATGGAAAGCTCATGAACCCCAAGGATGAAGGATATAGTAATTGGGTTAGGGAAGCCCAAAAGAGTTAGTAAAAGCCCATGAGAATGTACAGTTGGAAACGGGCCGAGGACACCCAAGGAAGGAGAATGGGCCTAAGATGCTCAACGAAGAAGAAATGGGTTAAAGGAGTCTACAAGCAATGTAATGGGTCAAGAAAGTCCAAGGCAACATGACTATAAACCCAATGACAATATTCGGACATTGTAACTAATTGAGGAAAAAGTATACAATAGGCTCGAAAGAGGCCTAGCAGGTAGGGATCAAATAGCACCGCGGTAGGAATAACGGAATGGCATGACAGGAACATTGGCAAGCCAACGGAAGAAACAAATGGTAGGCTAAAAGAGAGAAAAACCCACAATCAAACAAGACACAACCCTTGGGGGGAAGCAAGCTATAAAGAATGGAGGACCAGAAAACAATTCATGCCACAAGAGGTTAAGAATGAGCGACAGAATGCACAGGTAGACCTCCAGTCCACGGCAAATGCATAAGTAGCAGACAAGTTTTGGACATACATGGAAGTGGAGCATGCACAAGGCCTAGACACCACCAACCTGTACCCAGCCAATATAGGAGCGGTGGGTCATGGGTCAGAGGTAAGAGAGGGTATGGTCTAGCAGTGGGGAGAAGGGAAGGCCTATTCTAGGGTTCCCCCTCAAACTCTTTTGGGGAAAATGTCTTGCTAGAATGACATACTACCCAAAAGAAGGAGGATGAGTTGAAACCACTAGGTGCATGCCATGAGGGAGAGAGAGAGAGAGAGAGAGAAAGAGAATGCCCACCTTGCTGTTTATGGAAATGCCACGGTGAACAAGTAGACAAAGTAGAATTCTTTGTCTGGTAATGGGGTGTGGCACGGCCAGTACAAGTAAATGGTGGTGGTCGGGTAGCTGATAAGTCAATAAGTGGTTTGGAAGTACACCCACGCCCAGACAAAAGTTGTTAAAGGATAAAAGTAAAAACCAGTCACAGCAGGTTGTATATAAAGGGCTCTCGCCGTGCATAGTATCATCACCACCAAAATGGTAGGAACCACTAAGAAAGAATCACAGCACCACCATCAGCATAACACTACACGAGTGAGCATTAAAAAAGAAAGAAAAGGAGTGTGAAAGAATCAAAGTAACAAAACGGGAAAGAAAAAGAGAGAGAATTAGGAAGAGAAGTAGAGAGTATAGAATGACAGACATGCACCAATAGGCTAATCTCTTCTCTCCCTCTCAAAGCTTACCCTCTGCTAAGGATAAATGATTCGTTTAAGGATAATCCATTCAAGCTCGTTCTCTTAAAGTGGGCAATTTCTAACAGCAAGATCCTCCTGCAAAATTAGCCACGTTGAGGAAGTGGTTCCCTCCTTGGACTTAATTCCGTAACACAGTTGAACGCGGCAGACTAACCTCTTTCTATTGCTTTTATTATTTATTATAATTATCTCCTTTCTTGTCTTTGTAATCTCACCCATAACGTGTTTCTTATTTCCATACTATTCTTTTCTTAAGGATTCTTTATTTATTTCATCTAACGGGAAGCATATTGCCTTTATTATTATCACACTGTACTTGTCTGCCATAACTCTTTTGTAACAGCTTCGCCTACCATGGGCATGTAACTAAAGTTTCAGCAAAAGGGGCATAGTTTGTGCACAAGCCGGCCCAAGGTGGGTTGCAATTGAACCGGTCTCAACTCTCTTATCCAGAACACTTGGGCCTCAGTACAGCAGGAGGCAATCCAATCTAAAATCACAAAAGGCTCACCACAAAAAGTAAAAGGAGAAATTTAAAGCACGAAAATTTGGTTAAAAAAAGGTTTTACCGTATAAAACGGTCTAACTTAAAGATTCTCCACAAAAAAGAAAAAAGAAAAAGAATCTAAGTTAAATGAAAAAGAGGTATGATCCCATTAACTTTATCTCACCAAAAAAATGAGGAAGGGAAAGTATATCCATATTCTCTGTTGGCTATGGATATATAAATTGTATTGTACAAGCTAGGAAGAAGAATTAATTGTATGTTGTGTTGTTCGAGTTAGCCCCAATTTCCAATCTCCTTAATATTTTATATTATTTAGGATCGGCATATGATAGTATATATTTTTTGGTCTCTGATAGGAAGTGTTACAACTTCTAGGTTCAAAATCTGCAAAAAATTACAATTCTATAGATGAAATAGGGTGAATATGGAAAACTTTGAAGAGAAAATAGGAAGGAAATTTTTTTTTAATGTGTTTAGTTAGATAGAAAGGAAGGGAAATAAATTGTGGGACTCAGATATTTTCTCTCCAGACCCATAAAAAAGTTCTCCTCAAAATGGAGAAAAAACTGAGTGAGGATAATTTTTTTCTTAATTGACAAAAATAGCCATGTGCACATTCTTTAAGTTACCTTTATTTTTTTTCTTTTCCACTGGGAAGTACGCTGCCTTTTTTTTTTCCTTCTTCTTCTTCTTCTGGGTAGTTGCCTTTTTTTTTTTTTTTTTTTTCTTTTTTCACTAGGCAGTATCATTGCCCTTTTTTTGTTTTTTTGTTTTTTTTTATCTGGGCCTTTGCCTTTTTTTCTATTCTTTTTGTTTCTTTTGATTTTCAGTACCGATGCTCATTATTTTTTTCTTGAGCCATTTTTTTTCCTATTCTTTTTGTTTCTTTTGATTTTCTAGGGCCTAGTGCCTCTTTCTTTCTTTTCTTTTTTCCTAGCAGTAATATTGCCTCTTCTTTTTTTGTGATATTATTTTTATATTTTAATAAATTTGAATGATTGTTCTTTTTTGTGTGTGGTTATTTGTCACTTTTTTTTTTTTTAATTAAGTATCATTCTTTAATAAGGATATATGAGTAAATTTATTCCAACTCAATTTTTCCATCCTTCCACTTTTCTACTCTCAACCAAACAAAAATGAGAGAAAATAAAATATTTTCTATCCTCCCACTTTTCCATCCTCTCACCATTTTCTATCCTTTTAGTTTTCCACTCCTCCAACCAAACGGACTCTTAATGTTAGGAAATTACATAAAATTTCAACCTGAGAGGTGAGAGCCTCCCAAATTAATTTCGCCTGAAATTAGCTCGACCAAATTTCGGGCAAAATTCCATGTAGCTGTTCTTTCACTTGTTTTCTATTGTTTTTTTTCACTCTACCTCACTTAAAGAGGTAGTAGCACTTTCCACATAAAAAAGAAAAGAAAAAAAAGAATTAAACATCATTTTTCCACTACCAAAGTGAAATCAAACTTGTATTACAATCTACTTGGACATACAAAATATCCAACAAGATCAACCTTTGAACTCATTTGCCAAGAAACCAATTTACAAAAAAGCTATTTTATAAATAAATTTTAAATAATATTACTTTACAAAATATCTAAAAATATATATTATTTATATAAATTCCCCTAAATTTATTTTTGGTAAATAACTGACTCGTTCAGTATCTAATTTTTTCAGTTTTATTCTAATTTTTAGAAATCATAATTTCTACTCCTGAATGTTGAAATTATTAAGTTTAAAGTTTTATTTAAAATGAAGGTAGAAGATTTAAGTTTGTAAACTTATAAAAAAAATTATTATTCAAGGTTTTTATTTTTGTGATTTAACAAAATATTATTTCTAATCGATATAATGTGACCTTAATCCACTCAATAGTTTTATAATTCAGGCCTAGTAGTTCTGATGTTTTATGGGCTCAGGTTCTGGGCAGAAAAAGAAAAGAAAAAAGAATCGGGTCTGGACGAACTCTATTAATTAAGTCCATCACAGGCTTGAGCCACTATTATTTAATCCATAGCTGTTTTTACTAAGGGGCTATGTTGAACAGTGGGCAATGGCCATAAAATAAGATTCACAGTGATAGGCTCTTCTAATAGGGAAAGAAAAAAAAAATATTTTAGCTATTTAGATTTGGATATTACAAGTTTGAAATCTATATACATATATACTTTCAATAAATTTGGATCTGAATGACTAAAGTGGACACAAATGGACATAGTACCAATGTGGACCAAAGTGGACTGCAAAAGACTAAATGGATTGAACAGGACTAAAGTGTTCATAATGGACTAAATAGGACGGAAGTGGACAATATAAGACCAAATTGGACTGAATAAGACTAACATGGACCGAATAGGACCAAAGTAGACTGAAAAAAATAATGGACCGAATACAACCAAATTGGACCGAATTGGACCAAAGTAGAATAAATAGGACCAATGTAGACTGAATAGGACCAAAGTGAAAATAATAGACCAAATAAGACTGAACTGGACTGCATAAGACCGTATAGACTGAATTGGACCAAAGTAGACCGAATAGGACTAATATGGACTGAATAGGACCAAAGTGGACAGAATGGACCGTAGAAGACCGAAGTGGACCGCATAAGACTGAATAGGACCAAAGTGTACATAATAGACTGAATAGGACCGAAGTGAACAAAATATGACCAAATTGGACTGTATAAGACTAACATGGACTAAATAGGACCATTTTGGACCGAATAGAACAGAATGGATAGAATAGAGCCAAATTGGACCGAATTAGACCAAAGTAGACGGAATAGGACCAATGTCTACTGAATAGGACCAAAGTGGACTGAATGGATTGAATATGATTGAAGTGGACACAAATGGACATAGGACCAAAGTGGACTAAATAGGACAGTAGTTGATGAAATAAGACCAAAGCGAACCGAATAATACCTAATAAAACCAAATTGGACTGAATGGACCAAATAAGACTGAGACCGAATAAGACCAATATAGACCGAATAGGACTGTAGTGGAACCAAAGTGGACAGAATGGTCTGAATAGAACCAAATGGATCAAATATGACCAAAGTGGACTGAATAGGAGTGGAGTAAATTGAGGGGACCGAATGGACTAAAATGTTAGGCTGATGTGGCTCAACAAGATCTTAGCAATAATAAGCAAGTTAACCAATAGTTAGAGAAATATATGGTGTAATCAAACAAATGGTAGATTATTTAATTTGCAATTTTAACAATTTATAATCACATATAAAACGTGAAAAAAAAAACAGTAAAAAGAATCAAATAATTTCTAATGATGAAAAATATAGAAACCAATGGTTGTTTGATATAAAATCGTATACATATTTTTTTAAAATTTATTAATATGCAGCAATCTTTTACTTAAAATTTAACTTGAAAATGTATAGCAATATTGTGAGGTCAAAGCCATTATTAGCACTCCATCAATCATAACATAACCTACAAGAAAAATTAAATTTTATTTTGCATAATATCTAAAATTTAGCATTGGGAAATTGCATATTAATTCAATATCTTAATCTATCAAAAGTCACAACATAAAATATTTAGACTATCTTGCTTTTAAAGGTTCACATTTTTTTGGTAATTCTATTGTTAAATGAAACTGTAATTGAAACTTTGATAAATTCGGGACATATTGAAGTGTAGGATTTTGGAAAAGTGATGGGATTAACATATTGAAGTGATGTATCAAAAAAACATATTGAAGTGTTGATGCCATTCAAGGAATAGAACTGTAGGATTTTGCCTAGCTTGGTCAATTGATTTGCCCACTGATGGGACGCATGACCCAATTCCAGCCAATATGTCTCTATTTAATAGGTTTAACTCAGTTGTTGGTTTCCCATCAGTATTAAGAAGAAAGTGAGATGGAGATAATTTAGTTCGATAAAAAAAAACCAATAAATTATGAATTTTCAAAATAGGGAGGAATTGGGCAATCCACAAATCATCACTGTTTTAAAAATCGGATCGGACCGGCCGGTCCGACCGGTTCAACTGGAAAAATCGGTGCAGTCCGATCCGGTTAAATGCCTCAAAACCGGTCAACAATCGGTTAAAAACCGAAAAATCGGTCAAAAACTGGGAAAAATCGAAAATTTTGAAAAAACCGGTTTGATTCTCGATTCGGTTTTTAAAACCATGCAAATCAGAGCTTGCTTGATCAATACAATGTGAGAGACGTTAATAAATAAGGAACATGCCATAGTCGCAAGATTTAGGGAATTTGATACCATAGAAGCAAAACATAAAGGTTGTGACTTGTGAGGTGGGTTTTCTAAACTTGCCAGTATACATATTTAATTTGACAAAATTTAGGAACATCTTAAGTACTGTTTCTTAAATTCCTCTTTTAAGATATAGTCATCATGTCACTACTTAATTAAAAAAATAGTATTTCATTCCATAAGAAAAAATCCACATGACAGAATTTTAAGAGAAGAACCTAAAAAGCAATATTTAAATATTATATCTAAGTTTCGTCCTATTGAATTATATACAAGTCTTGTACAACACATTGCTTTAGCTTAAGTGGTTACTTACATCATATATTCAAATTTAAATTATACAATTACGTTCTCAATTAAGTTCTTCTCAAAAAAAAAAATTTATATAATTAAGCAAAGCTAGATATGCATGACAGTTGACAAGGATTTGCATGATTCTTTTTCATGTGTTAAGGTTTCATGATCGATGGTTCATGGCGTCCAATATGTTACAAATTTTTTTAATTAATTGATAAGATTTTGGCATCAAGAGAAGAGAAGGAAATGGAGATTCCAATTAGTGCCCTCCACTGCATGAGTTTTTACAATCCATAAATCATCATAATCTAACATTAGTCAAACCTTGAGTCTCCTCCTTTACAAGAGAAGTATCATGAGTCTACTACCTAACTATTAGTATTACATTTATCTTAATTAGTATTTGTTTGGATTTATTTCCATTAATTTATTGGATTAAAAAATAAAGATGGATAAGCATCTATACATAAAAGAATTAATTAAATTGAGACTTTAAAATTTTATATATAAACAAAATAAGATGAATAAGTTGGAAACAAGACTCTAACAAACGAATGAACAAACCAAATTCAAAATAGTCTAATCACCTCATTCTTATTCGATATAATAATTTGTTTTTCTTACAACAAACAGTAGAGGGGATTCAAATTCAGATTTTTCAGGCTAGCTATTTCAACATTCTGCTAAATATGTTGTTTGGCATATATTTGAATGTTATTCCAAAAGCTTCATTCATTGGAAGCTTTTTAGTCTTAGTCTTAGTCTAAATTATTGTTAATATATCTAATTAATGGAATCTCTTATGCTGGGCTAAGATATCGCCTTGCAATGTTCCCACCTGCACCATTAGGATAAAACCCACCAGGCTTGTTCTCACTACCAGTTCCATACACTATCCTTAAGATCTCGGGTGGTGTCCGAGAATATGAAAGGGAATTTTCATTAGCTGAAAGAACTTAGTGTTTGTAAGATTCTCTGCACCAAGTGATAGAGGTACTATTATGCCTTTATCTTTAATACCACACATGGCTAGTCTATTTTTGAATTCTGCAGTACGGTTAGTGAACTCGGCCACAGTCATGTTATAGGGAAGCACTTTTTCGTTGGCTTTCTCATAGAGTAATGCTCTTAGAACTGCATCTTGTCCAGCCTCCACTCCTAGAAGCCCAGCAACCGACTATCAAAACAGATAAAAGGGATACGATAATTGATTAATATATATACATATATATATATATATATATATTTATTTAAAGTATATTTTATTTACTTGAAGGCGTATTTTATGTTTATTTTAAGTTTTTAAAATAAATAACAACTATCAAAATGGTTAAATTTATATTTAAAATCAAAGGAATTTTAAAATAAAAATAATTATATCATAGGACGTGGATGTAGGTGGATTTTCAAGATGTCTAATTCAGAGATTAGAGTGTTCGTGCTTTTTAATACATGTGTGTGTGTATATATATATATATATATTCATAAAGGAGTAATTGGACTTGTGGGAGGAAGTTGCGGGTTCTTACCCTTCGAAAATAACTGCTTGTAAGCTCTGTAATGGTGCCAACATAACCCACAAGCCCTACATAAGGGATCATATTACTTGCTAACAAGTAATTGATTGTATTAAGATAAGGGTCAAATTGAAACCAAAAGCTTGGTTAAAAATGTTTGCGAAAGTCTGAGTGCTGAGATCCATAAGAGGCCTTGGAATTCCACCTGTTGCGTTAATGATGGCCCTGAAAAGTTATGTTAAGAGAACATCAATGAGACTAGGCAAATATATGGAGTAATTTCTTTACTATGGAACATTTACAACAAGACGGTGTAAAATATTAGCATTGATACACCATGTTAAATATGCTGGTATGGATGCAAAAACGAAAGCATAAAGTATAGAATACAATAACACACGAGGATTACGTGGTTTAGCTTAACGGCCTACATCCATGGAGGAAACCCTAAAGGGCTACATCAATAATATATTGGATTGTAGTACAAATCCTGTGTTACAATGAACTATAACATATGTATATATAGTAGACTAAACCCTAAACTAATAGACTTCTAGTACAAGTAGGAGACTTGACTCACACAAAATATAATTAGGCTTGGGCTTATACTAATGGGCTAATATATCTCTAACATGGAAAGGGGAAATTCCAATTATATAAACATGATTGTATTATTCGTTTTAGTACCTAAGATGGCCAATTTCCTCGTAACCAAATTCCTCAATGATCTTAGCAAGAAGGGGGTCAAGATTGGCCTTCTTGGCACCAATGGGAGGGACCACCCTTAGCAAAAGATGGAGCGAAACTGTCTAGTCCTCGACCAGGTGCACCATACAAGAAATACTCAGCTTCTAGGAATTCAAGTGATTTATGGTACGTACATGTGCATGAGGTTACGATTACTATGTGTGTGTGTGTGTCTATATATATATGGAGAGAGAGAGAGATAATGTAAATAGATCAGACATTTAAGGTTCGGGCGTCACATGTACACAAAAGTCAATCTCAAATTACCTTCTCCTAAGGCAAAATTATTCTAACAATGTATGTGAGCATGTGACTCCATGTCTCCACCCTAATTAACATGTGATAAAATCATCTCAGTATACAATAATCATCGCTGTCAACTTAAAAAACTCTTAATAAGAAATAAATGTAGGAACATTTAGGGGCTGTTTGGTAACGTTGTTCTAGTAACGTTGTTTGTATTTTTTGAAAATACGTGTGGGTGAAAAAGTTTGTGAAAATACGTACAATGTTGTTTAAAAATTGAAAACATGTGTTTAAATACATGTACTAAACGAACCCTTAAGGTTTTCTTGATTAGGTTGTATCTACAAGAGTACGGAATATTTCTCTTTCAAATTTTCAATATAATCTTTATTATTTTATAATAATAAAATCTATTGTACTATTGGTGTTACACACAAAAATAAGAATTCTCTACTTTTTCCTTTCTAATGTTGCAACTTCTTTGTTTTCCTTTCAAGTTTGGGGAAACTTTACTCTTAGTTTTTAATTAGACAAGGAATCCCTATCCTCCATAAGGGATGATGAGATCATGAAGGCAAACAAAGCTAAGGTGACCAGATAGAAAAAAAAAAAAAAAAGAAGAAGAAGCAAATCTAGCTCTCTTGACTAAAACAAACAAACCTAAGGTCACTAACTAGAACAATCCACAATAATCGAGATGATCCAATCTTAATTACTTATCCTTATCCATGAGGTAATATCTAGTGAAACCTTCCATTCATAGTACATGAGATTTGTTAACGACATATTTTATTTAGTTGGCTAATCCTTTGACAAAACGCACTTTACTTATATTTGGATAGATCTAGAATGTGTTTAATACTTCAAAAAACATGTTGTTCAAGTATAGTATTAAAGCCATGAAGATTGGACCAAGAAATAAGTGAAGAAAAAGTGTTTACTAAAGTTGGATAGATAGCTGGACAGATAGCTAGACACCTGTGGACACCTACAGACAGATAGCTCGATAGCTGCTCGACATATAGCTATCTATTGAGATTTAATGAATGAAACTCGATAGCTTCTCGATCGATCGAGGTATCTATCGAGGTTACGGGAATTCAGATTTCTAGATCTGATTTTTGGCTCATGTTTTTGTATTTGTGTAAGGTTTCTTTTCTCACAACCCTAGGCATATATAAGACTTATTTTAGAGGTCGTCACATAAGAGAATACAAGGAGAACATATTCAAAAGGTGATTGAAGTCTTATTCTCTCAAAAAGAAGCTACTGCGTCTTTGCGCCTTAAGGTTTTGTAACCAAGTGCTTCTTAATCTTCATTGTTAATGAAGTGAAGAACTTTGCAGCCAACATTCTTCTTCCTTAAGTTGGTGAGTGAGTCACGTATTGGAATTCGTGCAAAGGAGTTAGTCACGTACTGGGAGCCATGCATCAAATGGTGGAGTTCATATATTGAAGAGTTCAGAGGTTCTGAAACGGTAGAAGGTTTCTGTTGTGAGTTCATCTACGGGGATTGTAAAGTTTAGGAACAAAGGTTTTGTACTAGATTTGAAACTTCTCTTTACTATAGTAAATTACTTTTCGGGAAGGTTTACGCTCAGGTTTTTTACAGTGAAACTGGTTGGTTTTATTGGTTTTCCTAGGTCATCATATCTTGTCTTATTTATTTTTCCGCTGCATTATTTTTTACATGATATTGATGTTTGTTTGTTTTTAACAAGTTTATTCATAATAAACCTAATTAACAACTTGAGTTTAAAACTTGTTAATTCTATCAACCGGGGTCTAAATTTCCAAACAAGATTCAATCACAATCACTTGCAGTGAAAGGGAGGTCTCATAAGATCATCTTATTAGATAATTTTTCTTCTCCCCTTTTGCCTCCTACCTTATAACAATAGAATATTCAAATAGTTTAGATGCACAAGATTTGTGTGTAATTTACCAATTAGGAAAACAGTTCCTACGCACACAATATATGTTAGAAAATTTTGATTAATGTGGAGATTAATACAAGATTTATTTATTAATTGGACTTCCTAAGAAAAAATGAATGTCAAAGCTTAAGGCTGAGTTTCTATCAAAGTTCAAAAATCACCAAAAATTTCAAATTGGGCTTTTTAATAGTTGAGATAGTTATGCCTAAGTATATTCTCAATTGGCTTTTTGATAGTTGTGGTATAAATTTTTTTCCAGGGGAGCCAAGCTATGTATATATATAATTTGAGTTCAAGTTAAAGCTATGTATATATATATATATAATTTGAGTTCAAGTTACCCCTAGTGTGACTCTAAATAATATTACACCATCTAATAAATTGTTATTGAATTCATATTTTGGAAATTTTACCATTGGATTACATGTTCTATATATTTTTAACATACATGTCAATTTTCATGCTAATCGGATGTTATTCACCATTTTATCCATAAATTCATTCTTTATGCATTATTTTTAACTACAAAAACTTGAATTGATTGATGATATAGTTATTGATATTCGATTACCTTGAAATTTTGCAAATATGGAGAATATATAAAGATAATGTAATCCAACGGTGGACTTGTCAAAATTGGCATCTTATTAAAAAATATTGAATGGTGTAACATTGCTTAGAGTTACACCTGATGTAACTTTAAGCAATATTACATAATCCAATAACTTGTTATTGAATTAATATTTTGAAAATCCAACCGTTGAATTATATATTCTATATATTCTTAACATGCATGCCAATTTTCTTATCAATCAGATATTATTTACTATTTGATCTATAAACTCATCTTTTATGCACTATTTTAAACTAGAAAAACTTGAATTTTATCAATTGATTGATGACATAACTATTAATTTTTGATCATCTTGAAATGTTGCAAGTATGGAGAATATATGAAGAAATCTAACGGTGGATTTGTCAATATTCGCATCCAATTAAAAAATATTGAGTGGTGTAATATTGCTTAAAGTTACACTATGTGTAACTTGAACCTCTCTCTCTCTCTCTCTCTCTCTCTCTCTCTCTCTCTCTCTCTATATATATATATATATATATATTAAATCCAAATTTTTTTTGAGAGCACAAAAAAATAGCTTATACATATTGTACATTTGTAATTTTGCTTTAAAAACATATAATATTTCTTAAATGTAAAAAAAAAAAAAAAAAATTTATATCAAGTAAGTCTTAACAAATATAAAAGTTAATTTAATAAAAATGTGCAACTAATAAAAAAAGGATTTTTTTTTTTTTAACTCCTAACCATGAAATTTATAATTGTCATTTCTTCTAAAAAAAAAAGAAAAAACATAGTGTCTGCCATAACTCTAATTTTCTAAGTGAAAAATTGAAAAAATAAACTTCTTTACTAAAAATATTTACTTATTTATTTCCAGGGACATATCTCCTTTATATATTCTTTGGTTTAATATGAACTACTATGGTAATAAGAGTAAATAAAGGGAAGAAAAATGATGCATTAATTATCAATATAAATGCATTATATGTTTTTAGTAAAAATCTTAGAGAGCAATATTTAAACTTATATGTTATATCTAAAATTGCATTTTCTTACCAAAAATCAAAAAGAGAGGGAAGATTTTTGAAGGTCAAGGGAGGCCAGCCCCCCTAACTCCCCCTTCCTTCCTTCTAGTTGTGGTAGATAGATATGCAACTTAAGTATGTGATATCACTTTGCCAAAGTGAGATCAGGGACAGAACCAGAACTTTGAGCAAAGAGGGTAGCTTTATTGTTGACTGTGTGCAGTGGTTTCAACCTTTGATTCTGTTATTATTTAGCAAATGAGATTTTTTTTTTTTTTTGGTAAGAACAAAATTATCTTTGTTTAGAATTTTTTAAAGGGTGAGGTTGTCTATTTTAAATAAAATTGGTTAATTGAGCTTAATTTTTTATATTTTTAGATTTACTATTTGTAATTTTTGTTGTTGAGCTAGTTCTTTTGGGCTTGTATATTTTTTTTTAAATTTTAGATTTATAAATTTTTTTAGTCACTAAATGGGAAAAATACTAGCGTTACAAACTTTTTTATAAACTATTGATGTGAAAAATGGTTGCTAGTAAGTAAAAAAATTATATGACTGGTAGGCTCATGTGTGAACTAATAAGAACTTGCTACCAAAATAGTTTGTAAAAATGTTGTAAAATAGTTTGTGACACTCATTACTCTTAAAAGAATCAATGATATTATTTTAAGGAAAAAAAAAATGTAATTTTATAAAACAAAATTGCTAAAATTAATACACATATATATAATAATATATATTTTTTTTTTTAAAATTTGGGGGTTGCCCCCCTCGTCCAACAGTAGCTACGTCCCTGAGTGAGATGTTGCCAGAACAAGCTTATCTAAAAGACAATGTACTTCATATATAGAAAATATGCATCCTCACCCGTATAAGATGTGAGTCCCACGTGGTTGTGACAGTCACAAATTCACCATAATGATATAAATATATATATATATATATATGCGTGTGTCAATTATTAAATTTGAAAAGAATGCACCACCAATTAGCACCAATCAACGTTGATCTCATAAGTTGCAAGATAAGCTTTCTTCTGGCATGTGTTACTGATGAAAAATATATTCCATTTCATAGAGAATCGATTTTGAGGAAGAAGTCACCAAAATAATTATTGACAATTAATACTGATCAAGTGTGATCCCATAATTTCATCTGTAAGCATGGTCCTCTAATGAGGTCTCAATGAGGCCCACTGGTTTTACATTTATTATTTGGGGCTAATTATGCATATAATAAATCATTAAGGTTTTGTACTGTTTTTCTACCTCTTTCAGTGAAAAAAAAAAAAAAAAGGTTTTGTACGTAGTACGTACTGTTTTAAAATGTTTTGGATAGGTACGAGGTATTAGACACACACGGTGAATATATTGTTTATAGAGCAAAAAAAATTTATTTTCTAACATAAAAATGTTTGTTCATGATTGTTACTCAAGTTTGCAGAGACGTATCTACAACCATGGCCCCCATCCGGCCATCCCCCTATTTTTTGTAGTTATTACTGATACCAAAAATTATAAGGATTTTGGTACCCTTAAAAAAATATGAGTGGGCCTCCCACAAAAATAGACCAGTAACAATCATATATATATATATATATATTACAGAACTTTCAACACCGCTCAAATTCATTATTTTTTTTGAAACTTAATAATTCATGAAATTTTTTTAGTCACTCTTATACAATTATATTTAAGTCACATGGTTAAAGAAAATTCATTGTCAAAATTAGGGCTATAAATAAAATAAACTGAGTCGAGTATTAAAAGTTCAGACTGGTTCATTTAGTTTTATTTTGAACTTGAGCCAAACTTGAGTTTGTTACCAAATAAAATTACATGTTCAAACTTGGTTCCTTTTCTTGTCGAACAAACTCGTACTTATTCATAAGTTACTTGATTAACTTATTATTTTTCATTATGTAATAAAATCATAACAAAAAGTTTTTACCCCTTCACAAATCTATGGATTTTTATTACAAATGGATTGTTTATATTATCAATAAGATACAAATAATATCCAAAATTGTTTATATTATCATATGCACCTATTTACAAAATTGTACAATCCAATTTCAAGCCTATATAAGTATATTTTTAGGTAAATATACATATAAAAATGTAATATTATTTATAGTTAAATCGATCCTTATGTTTAGAAACACATTATTATATTTGAGCTTGGCTTGTTTAATAGTTAAGCATTCACTTAAGTTTAAGCTTGACTTATTTACTAAACACTTAAACATAACAAGACTTTTTTTCGTGTGGAACTCGAGTTGTTAATATAAAAAACTTGGTTCATTAATAACCCTAGTTAAAACCAAAATAAAATTCTTATGTGATAAGAGAAATAAAAGTTGTCTAAAATGTTTTATATTTTGTTTTATGTGCTGGATATTTAATTTTTGTAATTCTCTTGATTACTATTTCTCCAAAAAAAAAAAAATCTCTTGATTACTCTAAATATGTTCCCCCCCTTATTTTATAGTGTTTTGCTGATCTTTGGGATAAGAAAGAGTTCAAGGTCCTATGAGATAAAAGAGTAAGGCTTTTTTAGAGAATGATTGGAATAATAGTTTCCTAAAAGAATTTTTTGTTATTGTTGTGTTACTTTGTTATTTGTGGGACAAATAATTTATATATATATATATATATGCTAATTACTAGGCATGGGTGTATTTTATAAGTCTGTACTGTGAGTGGAAAATGAAGCCATTTAACTAATTCAATTTTCTAAGAATGATAATATCTAATCAAATTGATAATGCTAGAATTTTAAAAAAGAAATTGTCGAAAACTTTTTTTTTTTCTTTTGAGAATCAAGGATTAAAAAGTTCTTTGTAACCTTAGTTTAATCATTTCTCACAAAGTACGAGAGTTTGGTCCCAAAAATAAAAATAAAAAGAAAATGTCGAATACCATATTCTTGGCCACAATATTGATCACAACTCGTTAATGTGGCACCATTTCACCAACCATAACTCACCATATGAGTGAGTTATGATTAATGTTGTGGTCAAAAGTGTGGTATCAAAAGTGCTTAAATAAAAATATCTGGCGTAGGGACACTAGTTATAATGAAAAAGACGTGTGATTCAAATTTTTTTTTTTTTTGATGAACAGACGTGTGATTCAATTAACTTTGAAGAGACGTTGGCCATCATAATTTCTCTATTAAATAGTTCTTTACGTCTCAATAACTTATGGACTGACTATAAGTGAGGAAGGGACAAAATACGTAGTTCTAGGAGAGCCCGACCTATGGGCTATGGATAAATCGTATTGCACAAAAAATAAAGAATTAATTTTATATACGGTTATGTTTGGTTTTGGCTGAAAAAATACTTTTTTTTTTTACTATTTAGTTTATTATCGTTAATATTTAATTTATTTTTGCTATTATTAATAGATCTCATTGCATTTTTTAGTATTATTCACAGGTCTCACTGTACTATTTCAGCTAGCTTTTAGCTATATCTTCAATATTTTTAACAAGCCAGCTTTTTTTTACTATTCAGCTTATTTTTGTTACGATTCAACTTATTTTTGCTACTATTTATAGATCCTATTACACTTTTTGATACTATTTATAGCTCTTACTGTACTATTTTAGCTATATTTTAGTTTTATCTACAATACTTTCATCAAAAAGTTTTCAATTTTAATTAAATAAGTTGTTCCTAAACGGACTTGTTTGATCTTTTGGGGAAAAATTGTATGTAGTTTGTTCCATTAGCACCAATTTCCTTAATATTTTGGGAAAAACGCGCTTTATTAGTTTAAATAATATCCCAAATTACACTTTACATCATATATTCTTAAAATATATGATTTGTACCATAAACTATAACTTATGTTATACTTTGTATTTCGCTCTCAATTTTGCCGTTGTCTTGAATGATATCATGTGAAAAAACCCAATAGTGTCAATCTTTTCAATCTCTTAAAAATATAAAAGAAATTACACTTTACTAACTATGGACACAACAGATGAAAAAATGTGGTGTTTACACTAGCCTAAACTATACTTTCAATTACAATTTGTATTATAAACTTTGGTTTTTCATCCAAAATAATGGCAATGTGCAAAGTTTAACACATGCTACAGTTTAGGGTACTAACTATGCATTCTAAAAGATTAGGGTGTAAAGTGTAATTTGAGATATAGTTTAAGGTGTTAAAATGTAATTACCCCTAATAATTTAGGATCAAAATATAACAATACGCCTTTCTTGTTTGATTGCCGACAGGAAAGGTCCATTATTTTAGACATTATCAATGTCTTTGCTAGATTGTCTTTGCTTTCATAGATTAATACTGCACTTTCGCGGTCCTAAAATGTGGGTCTCAATTCTCAAATACATTAGACTTACGCACATTTAAATTTTGAACAACCCCAACAACAATTAATGAAACTATTCCACGAATTACAAGATGAACTAATATCAAATTCAAGTACAGATACAATATTATTTATTAACTGAATAAACGTATACATTAGGGTTAATATTTAATTTTATGAACATTGCTGACCGTCTCTCATAACATAAAAATTATTTATTTTCTTGTGTCCTATAAGTGAAATCCCAGCCAACACACACACACACACACACACACACACACTTCCAAGCTTTCTTTTTAATTTATTAAAGACAATATTTTTAATAGCTCATTCCTGATTCTTGATTGATACAACCATGTTGAATTTTCATTTATACATGACTTTTCTTCTTTTGACATAAATCAGCAGCTAATATAATACATATTGTTGACATATTTTTCTCATGAATGTTTCAATCATCTTCCAAGCCAATATTACCCGAATTATTACATAGTAATAGATCAAAGCTCAAGTGTGACTCCAAGACCCCAAGAACATCAGAGTTTTAATTGGGTCTTCTGCATGGTAGCTCCACTTTCGTCTCTCAATTTCTTTCGAAATTGGAAGACTAGTACAACCACCATATTCCCAAGCTCCATTCTTGGCCATGGCTATTATAGCCACCTCATAAACCTGCCTGAACTTTTCTCCGACTGTTCTCTTTGAGTCTTGAGCAAGAGAACCATCCCCAGAGAGGTGTTGGGGTTTCATCCTTATTCTTAACAATTGATGCTTCTCTTTTTTGGCCTCAAAAAGAAGGAAAAATATGGTGTTTGCTTCTTAGGTTACCTAACATATTAGAATTTGAGAGGAGCCAGCAAGGGTACATATATAGAAATAGAAGAGGCAAAAAAGTCATGAGCATAGGGCCCAAGTGTCCTGTAGAGATTGGTTTGATTCCTCATCTTTGTGGATGACAGTTCAGCCAAATAGTTGAAGTGATGACCCAACTAGTGTAAAATATTCGCCAACTTGTCTGTTCATTATTATCCTCAGATTCGATTCGCTGCTTCCTTCTTATTAATTTGTTTTCGAATATTTATATAAAAAAAAAAAAGGGTTTTCTTTTGCTTTTTCGATCCATTCATAATGATAATTTTTTTTATATGTAAACTTAGCAAAATTGAAATCTTACTCGTTAGTTCGGGGGAAAAAAACATGGATAGTTGGAATAGAAAAATATATTCTTGTCCTACTCAATACTCATACTTGATTTTGACCCAAAACAATTGGATTCAGATCCAAACTCGGTCCATTTACTCATTCTCTTATTTAATTTTTAAGTGAGGTATTTCAATATATGTTTGTTTGTTAATTAAATGAAAAAAAAAGAAAAGAAGAAGATGTTACTCTTCAATTTTACATGCAAATATCAAATATAAACAATTCTAGTAATAGATTTACAAATAATATTATCTAATACTTTTGTAAATTATAATATTGTCTTTCTTTTTTTTCTTTTGTATCTAACATGTTATATTAGCTTTAGATTTATTCATTCTAAAAAAAAAAGCTTTAGATTTATTGAGTTATTATTGGACAACATTAATCCATAAAAAATAAAAATAAAAGATTTCACTTGTGTATTTGGGTGAGTTAATTTTCATTCATTTATTTTTCTTTGACATGCAAATAAACCTAATAAAAGTACGTATGATCACTCATAAAAAGTGAGACCTTAAAAATTTTCATATAAGCCAACGGTGAATAGTGAACTCATTCAGGAAAGGGTTTAAATGATGTTTTGAAACCAACAAGAACTTGGTTTGGTTTGGAATATAGATTTCCTTTTCATTCTGATGAAATAAAATTTATACCCTACAATCAAAAAAAGGAAAAAGAAATTGATTGCTGAAATTTTCACAATGATCACATGTTTTGCATGCCTAAAACTTGATGCAATTTGTATAGCATAATTCTGATTTTTGTGCATGCAATATGTTCAAATCTTTTCATGTGCCTGGAATTTTCTATGATGCGCACTTTCATTAACGAATTTACTTTTAGGAGATCAGGTTCTAATTGAAGCACAATGAGGAATATGTCGATGGCATACACAAAGAGGGAACATCACCTTTTCTCATCCTTACAAACTAAGAATTAAGATGCTTTGTACAACTTTGTCCGGGAATGATAAGCCTACTCAACGATAATAATACTGGTCGAATGAATCACAAAAAGAAAAAAAAAAAAAAGAAAAGAAAAAAGATTCAATTAATAATGAGTATTCTATGTGTGTGTATACATATGTTACGAACATATTTTTATGTAATTGACGTATCCTTTCACAAAATGCATTTTACTTATATTTGGGTATATCTGAGTAGGTTCAAGATAATTACTACAAGTAGTTAAATTGAAGACATAAAGATTACTCCAGAACTGTTCAAGAAAAGTGCAAACTGCAGGTTTCAATACCTCCTTGACAGAAGCTCGATCTGTTGAGATTCATTAAAGCTCGACAGATGTCTTGATCTATTGAGTTTACGGGATTCAGTTTATAGCCAGCAATGTTTTTATTCTAAAATGCTATTTGTTTATGGGTTTGTATAATTCTTATTGGATTAGGAAAATTCAAGATTTGTGTAAACCTATTTGGAATAGGAGAGCCCATTAAGCTCCTATTTAAACGAGGTGGAAAAAGAAAAACCTAACCCTAGAGAGTTTCATAAGGTTTTCTTTTTAAAACCCTAACTTCCTCCTACAAAAGAAAGAGTTCTTGCTGCGTTTCTGTAATCAAGCAAAGTCTCTTGCACCAACATTGAAGATCTTATTGGTGTTTCTATGTGAAGTTACTGCAAATCAACTACAACAATCAAAGGGTTGCTGTGGAGTTAGTCACGTACTGGGATTCGTGCAAAGGAGTAACATGCGTACCGGGATCCGCGCATCAGATTGGTTAGTCACGTACTGGGAGCCGTGTATCAAAAGGAGAGATTGTCACTACAGAACAAGTCCAATTGGGTATTGGGATAAGGGTTCAACTGTAGGTTGGTATAAGGTACTATGATTCATTTACTTGTAACCGCTTGTTGTGATAATAGTGGATTCTCGGAAGTGATGACCTTAAAATCACCCGGTGGGGTTTTTGCCTTTGAGGTTTTCTCCATTCGTAAACAAATCACTGTGTCAATTTATTTTCCGCTGCACTTTAGTTTATTGGTGATTTTTTTGTGCTACCACGCATTTACATGTTAAATTGGTTAATTAATTAAACTTGGCTAATTAATCAATTAATCTATCACAAGGGGTCAATATGTTTTTGGCCTTTCAAGTGGTATCAGAGCAGACACACTCTGATTAGGGTTTAATTTTTGCTGTGTGATCTATTGACCCCTGTTTTCATGGAAACTCTTGATTGTTTTGATTTGCATGATCTTGTGTTGAATGATGATGATGATATTCATGATGCCTATTGCAAGCTTTATAATTTTTGTATGAAATCTCTTGAATGTTCTACAAAATTAAAAGCTAAATTTAAAAAGGTCAAGCTTGAAAAAGATGATTTGATTTCAAAATTAGATGAAGCCAATAATTTGAATGAGAATTTTAAAAATCAAATTTCATCACAGGTGGACAAAATTAAGAGTTTGGAAGAACAACTAGTTGAATTTAAAACTGGAGTTGAAAAATTAACTAGTGTCAAACTTGTTGTTGAGCCTAACTCAAAAGAAAAAGATTTTTATATTCTCCCATTTAAAAGGAATAATGAAGAGTTGAAGGCTATTATTGCTAGTGTGGGGAGTAAAAAGACCTTGATAGGAATATGGACCGTTGGGTCATGCTGAGGAAGGCCGACCTGCTCTTGGGTTTAGGACTTGTTAGTACTACGGGTCGGCCCATACGCCGAGGGTCCGAGGGTCCAGCCGAGGATGATTTTTCCCTTCGGACTGACACCGAAGAACCCGGGACTTCATGGTAAAGGTTAGTAAATGACACGGACAAGACCAATGGTTAAAGGGGGGTGAACCCTTGAATGTCCTAGAAGCACCGATGTTGGAAAAATGTCAAAGATAAAGGCTGCTACCTCCATATTAAAGACCCTGCACCTACCACCCTGGCCGCATTAATGGGGAAGTGACACTTAAACAGTGGAAGGGAAACTTCTAGTTACTGTTCAAAGGCACTAAGAAAAGAAATATCTAGGCTAAGGGAGGAGTTGGGGCAACACGTGTACAAAGTATTAAAAAGAGGAGTATTTAAGGAGGAACCTAGAGGAGAAAGAGGGACGGATTTTTTGTAACCTAAAAAAGAAAAAAGACAAGGAGAAAGATATAATATAAGAACAGCTCTCGGCTTACGTCCGAGGAGGTCGATTTACAATATCCCTTGTTGTTTCCAAGTATTTGCAATCTTTAGTTTGTCATTTAATCCCCACACACTTCTAACCTGGGTTTCAAGCCCACACTCTACAAATTCATATTGTTTAAGGCTCATTGGGCCTAGGCCCATAACTGTTCTTGGGGCCAGGTGCACTTGTGCACTTAAAGCTAGGATAGACAAAGGTACACAATCTGATGTTAACGTTGAAATTTTTAAACCTATGTCTAAAACTCCTCTTAGGTTGAATAAAAATTCTGAATTTGTCCCCACTTGTCATCATTATCATATTATTGGTCATATTAGGCCAAATTGTCCTAAGTTAAGGTCTCTGTCAACCTCTAAGGTTAGACCTTATTCTAAGAAGCTGAGTAGCTCTAAACTGCTCATGTTTGTCACTATTGTGGTGTTTCTAGACACACTCGTCCTAATTGTTTCAAATTGTTTCCTCATAAGCGAGTGTCCAATAGCTCTCATCCTTTGTCTAAAGGCTCTGTACCTATTCTTGGTGAGTTATTAAAAATTTTGAGCTTTTTGACTCAATTTAAGGGGAATTCTAATTCCTTTATGTCCTTTAGTAGTCATACTAGGACACGTGTCTTTTCATCTTCATGGCCAAAGACTCGTGCTGTGTGGATGATAAAAGATCCAAGACTTAATTGTCTTTTCTGTTTGTCCTTTACTTTAATTCTTTCTATCTAAAGTAGGACTCTCTTTGCTTGTTTTCTTATCTGTTTTTGGAATCATGCTTTCATGCATCTGCATTTTTCTATCATGCATTCGTGCATATGCATCTTCCTTTCATGCTTCTGCATTTTTCTATCATGCATTCGTGCATATGCATCTTCCTTTCATGCTTTCATGTTGTTTCTCTGTTTTTGTTTGATTGTTTAGTTTTTATTTTGTTTTGTTTTTAAAAAAAAAATTTAAAAATTCAGAAAAATACAAAAACAGTGTGTGTTGTGTACATTGGTTCTTGTGAATTTTAAAATGGTCGTTGAAACAGAGTTTTCTAAATTTTGTATCTTTTGTAGCTTAAATGAGCATCTCTATGCACAACTAAGTAAGTGAGCTTTGTGGCTCTTTGTTTGTGATAAGTAAGGTTAAGTGATCTCTTGTACTTAACACCCGTATCACTCTTTTTGACGGGAAGGACTAGAAAATTTTAAGAGAAAGGCATAAATAACCATCTCAACACTGTTACCCGCCAATCATGACAATGACATCTGTATACTTCGGTATAGCAAAAGTATAATGTCAATGACATTTGTATGCTTCGGTATAGCAAAAGTGCAATGTCAAAAAGCTTAACATAGATGGGTATTTCTTTTCTCTCTCTTGTATACTCATGCATGATTTGCTTGATAAAATAAAATATGCAAAGAAAATAAAAACAAAAAGGGCAAAATACTTTAAAACATGATTACAAGCGTGTTTTCCAAGAGATGTAAGAGTTATAGGATGTACCTTGAAGGTGATAATCCCCATCAAACAGTTATGATTGTGTGTGAGTTAAAATGATTTTCTCATATCTCAAATCGTCATAACATAAGAGACACTTGTGCAATCTTGCGATGTTTTTCACACACAACACGCAATATTCTTTGCTATTCTTGATACATGTGCAGGTACAATGCGATTTGACCATCACAAAGTTTATATGTGTTGATGTATGCTCACTAAACTGTCTTAACTTGTTTTTGAGATATAAAATTGGTTAGACTTGTTTTATGTGTGTGTGTGTGTGTGTGTGTGTGTGTTTTGGATCAAAATGCATGACATTTTTTTTGTTGAGAGATATTTTTGAGAGGTTAAAATGTTGTTTGGATCTTTGGTTGAGTAGCATTCTTGATTGCATTCATATCTGTGTTTTTCTCTTCTTGAAAAACTGTTTTTAAGCAATCTTGACACCTCTCGCCACCAGGCTTATCTGTCGAGCTCTTCTATTGCATCATATCGCAATTTCGACACCTCTCGATAGCTAGGTGAATCGATCAAGATATCTCCTGTCTCCTCGATAGTTCCTCGATACCTTCTCGATCCATCGAGGTTGGCTTCTTCTCGATAAATTCTTAACACCTCTCGATCGATTGAGATTCTCTTGCATGCATTTTTTTTCACATGTTTTGCATGTTTCTTTTATCTTGCATGTTTTTCTTTTTCTTGCAGGTCTATGGTTCCTTGTTCTCCTCTTTCCCTCTATATCAGTTTTTTGTCTATCTCCGGTCAAGCCTTTTGGCTTTTTATGCCCTTTGACAATCGTGTCAAAAAAGGGAAAAAATTGAGAATTGAATGTCATTCCTCAGGGGGAGTAAAAGACTTAAGGGGAGAACTTCATGATAAAGGGAAGAAAGTTTTTTATGTAACTAACTTAGGGGGAGAGTTAGTTTGATACACATTGATATTGATATATTTTTTGTGTTATGTATCTTTTGGTTTTGTAAACATTTACATACATCATGTGTTGTTTCTATATTTGATGAGGATGTATGTGTTTTACTCTTTATCTCACATGTGTTGTTTTTTTTTCTCTATTTATACACATATTTCTTGTTTATTCAACTTGTCATTGTTTTCCACATGGTACCTTGATGTGTTTTGTTTAGTGCCTTTTAAGAAAGACAAGTTAAAGCCAAGTCAAGATTCCAAACCTTCTTCTTGTAGCAACTTTCAAGGTTCAGATCTTTTAGACTAGGCTTATTTATTCTGTAATCTTGAGTAGAATGCATTCTAGGACATTCAATGTGCTCTTGTGGTTTTGTCACAGATTGCCAAAATGAGAGATAGTTAGGGACATATTTTTATGTAATTGACATATCCTTTGACAGAACACGCTTTACTTGTATTAGAGTATATCTAAGTAGGTTCAAAATGATCACTACAAGTGGTTAAATTGAAGACATGAAGATTACTCAAGAACTACTCAAGAAACTATAAACTGCAGGTCTAGATACCTCTTCGATAGAAGCTCGATCTGTTGAGATTCATTAAAGCTTGACAGATGTCTCGATCTATTGAGCTTACGGGATTCAGTCTATAGCCAGCAATATTTTTATTCTAAAAGGCTATTTGTTTATGGGTTTGTATAATTCTTATTGGACTAGGAAAGCCCAAGGTTTGTGTAAACCTATTTTGAATAGGAGAGCCTATTAAGCTCCTATTTAAAGGAGGTGGAAAAAGAAAAACCTAACCCTAGAGAGTTTCATAAGGTTTTCTTTTTGAAACCCTAGCCTTCTCCTACAAAAAAAGAGTTCTTGCTGCATTTCTTGTACGTTTTTGGGTTCTGTAACCAAGCAAAGTCTCTTGCACCAACATTAAAGATCTTATTGGTGTTTCTATGTGAAGCTAATGCAAATCAACTACAACAATCAAAGGGTTGCTGTGGAGTTAGTCACGTACTGGGATTCGTGCAAAGGAGTAAGCCGCGTACTAGGATCTGCACATCAGATTGGTTAGTCACGTACTAGGAGCCGTGTATCAAAAGGAGAGATTGTTACTACAGAACAAGTCCAATTGGGTATTGAGGAAAGGGTTCAACTGTAGGTTGGTATAATGTACTGGAATTCCTTTACTTATAACCACTTGTTGTGATAATAGTGAATTTTCGAGAGAGGTGACCTTAAAATCACCCGGTGAGATTTTTGCCTTAGAGGTTTTCCCCATTTGTAAACAAATAACCGTGTCAATTTATTTTCCACTGCACTTTAGTTTATTGGTGATTTGTTTGTGCTACCACGCGTTTACATGTTAAATTGATTAATTAATTAATTAATCCATCACAAGGAGTCAATATGTTTTTGGCCTTTCAATATATATAATTTTTATTAAAAAAAAAAAGCATGAGTTTTGTTATGTTACTATCTTATCATCGGAGTTGCCATTTATTTATTTTTATACTTTGGAAGAGAAGTTGCCATTAATGGTTGGGTAGTGTTATTTTCATTACCATTAATATATGTCCATTATGATTGGAGAGAAATCATTTTCAGCTAAGTTTTTAGTTGACTGATTCTCAAAAAAAAAAAAAAAAAGTTTTAGTTGACACAATTTTTATTATGCACTAATTAGAATTAATCATGTTAGCAATTATAAAATATAATATTATTTTACTTTTAATATTGATAATTAGGGTTAGAGAGATTTGAACTTTGGATTTTTCCACAATTAACCTATAAGGCTCTTGGTCCCTAAAGTTATTATTCTTATTATTATTATTATTATTATTTTGGAGATAATGAAAGCTAACTTGGACCATTCATACTTCATATATACTTCATGTACAACTTTTTCGGTATAGGCGTATATGATATATCTGTATTTTTAATTTTTTTATATTGGTTTTTTAAATACAAAATAAAATAAGTTAATGAAAATTGGTTCCTCCAAAAACAGTCTAAATTAATTTATAAATTAAGAAGGGCAATCCAAAGTTCCTAACATCTGTACCGAGGGCTATGAAAAAAAAAAAAACCAGAACCAATTGGGCTAGAATTTTAACCACTTGGCCTAGAGGCCCTAGACCTACACCATTCTTTAAAGTCATTTTTCTTTTTTGACGTAATTCTTTACAGTATTAATATTGTGTTTAATGGTGAAAAAAAGAAAAGAGAACAAATAATAGAAATGAAGATTAGAAACAGATAATAGAAATCATAGGAGGGGGAAATCCATATTAACTTTGAAATTCGAGCACATCTTTTTCCTTTCTTGTTCAATACTTTATAAGCATAGCTGGTTCTCAAATAATAATAATAATAATAATAATAATAATAATAATTCTGCTTTTTAGAACATTAACAGTGATGTTGAGGTGGAGATCTACTTTACTTTTTTATTTTTTTTTAACTTGATACTTTTTAAGATTATATTAGGATGACAATTTTAACTTGTTAAGAAATTGTGACAGACAGATCCTTAATTCAACTTAATAACAGCGTAGTTGTTTCACAAGGGAGGAGGAAAAAAAAAAAAAACAATGTAGGTGATTCTATGCTGGCCTCGTAGTGTCAAAATATGTTGGGCCAGGCCTAGTATATAATTCAGACATCTTCCTGTGGTCTTAATCCCAGATAAATTATCAGGCTATGTATTCTGAAATGGATTATAGGCCTTTGCAATTTGCTCAATAGCCAATAGTTGAAGAAAGTGTTCTTGGGCTGAGAGGCCCCAGGGCTAGCAAAAAGTAGAAACGACATGAACAGAAAAAAGGGTAGAGAAAACTTCTAGGCCCGTCCATGTTGTTTACCATTTTTCTTTTATAGGGAGACAATGACGGAGAGGAGAGTTGGGGTTTAAAGTTTAAACTACAAACAACATTGCGCAATGAATGTCATTGCTATTGGACAATCACTTGAAACTCCGTTCACCATTTTTCACAGTCATTTGCTGCCACTTTCTAAATGTTAGGCTTTAGTGAAAGGTATAGAAAAGTGCTCCATTAAATTTTGGTGTAAGATTTGGATAAAAGGATCTAAAAAGAAGGATTTGGATTTTAATATTTTGTTTAAACGACTTGAATGGGGTATGAAATAATAACTCTTGTTTATTGATGAAATTTATGGAGAAATTTGAGATTTATTAATATGTGAATTTTAAATAAATAGGAATAAGATTTCATTTCAAATCCATTATGTCACAAATAATTTTGTTCGAGTAAAATTTCTAAGTCAATATCATTATGTGTTGTTAAATTTATATCAAACGATTTATACTAGTAATTATTTTATAAATCTCTGGATTTGAAATCCTCAAAACTAAATGTAGAGCTTGTGCTATTTCATATTCATTTGATCCTTTTAGTACAAATCACAAAAGACATATCATTTACAAATTTTCTTTTAGAGTGTTTAACGAAGGGTGTGACTTGTGTCCAGTGGAAGTTTCCACTGGATACGTTGGATGGTGGACACGTATCCACTCTTGAACACATGTCCAAATCCGAACGTGTCCAGTGAAAATTTTCACTGAACAGAAGCCTTACCCTTTAACGAATATCTTCTTATTGTCCTATTAAACACACAAAACAAAAGGGGAACAAATATTTATGCGGTTGCATCTATTAAGGTTCCACTTGGAGCGTTCTTTCGATTTTGGGGAAAAGAAAAGAAAAGAGGGACTCAAAAGATACCAACTTTGGAAATCTAAAAAAGGAGAGGCATGGTATAAGGTAAAAAAATTTCACTATTTCTACCAAAAAAAAATTTCACTATTCTTTTTCTCCCTTTGTCTTTTCCCAAGATTTTGATAAACAAACAACTTTCAGTAGCATTTGGGCTGCATTTGTTTGGTAACTCTAAAAGATTTTCCAGGAAAAATTCAGTGGCAGAACAAAGTTTTTATTGATTTAGACACATGGGGATAGAGTCCTAGAAAAGACAAAGGGTGTGGATCATTTGGTTTCCACTTTCCCTCTTCTTTCAAAGGAAATCACTTGGGGTGTGGATCATATGAACCCCAACTTGGCTTAGAATCGAGTTAGATGCATACTGCTTGTAACAAGGGGCTCAGTCAATTGGTGCACTTTATGGCCGGTGTGGTTCATTCAAGATCCATCACTCAATTGGGCTAGTGGTGCAAAAGTACTTGCTTGTGACCATCCATGATAAGGCCTAGCCTAGGGTCCCCCCACTTGCGTGACATTTAACATGATCATAACCTACCAACACACAGTAATTGTTAGGTAACTGATTAAGTGCAAATGCCAAGATTTATCTACCAAGTGCGCCACTATTTCTTACCAAATTAATGTTGTACTATCATTATCTTCTCTTTAACGCCAATGGGTCCTGTCAATTGATGCCATCAAAGAAATTGTTAATAAATAGTTTGTTTATGAAAATTTTGACACTAATTTCATAAGAAGTTTAAAAAACAGTTAAAAATTAACTGTTTTTTTTTTCTTTTCTCATAAATAATTTTCAAAAATAATCCATAAACTAATATACTTAAGGTATTCATGAACTTTTACTGTCTTTAATCTTCATCAATAACAACAATCATTATTAAAGTTAAGACACTTTTTTTTTTTAATAAATGAGAGATTTTATTTACAAACAAGAATTATAATTTTAGACACCATAATCTGAAAGTTCAATATGTGTATATAATAGTCATGAACGTTTAGACCCCCAAAATACAAAATACCAAATCAAGCTTAATATCAAACAAAGTATGTGCGGAAAATGAACATAAGCTTATAACAGAATTGATAAACAATCTAAACCAAATAAAATCACATCCACAGCAGAAATTAAATGGCAAAGATTAAGGGAAGAAAGATGCAAATACAAGGACAACACAACGATGTATTATCGAAGAGGAAACCGAAGCCCTCGGCGTAAAACCTCTCTGCCGCCCTCCAAGCGGTCAATAATCCACTAAAGAATGTAGTTGGGATACATGAACAACAGAAGACCCTCCAAGTCTAATTTACCCAGTTTACCTAAGCCCTCCAAGCTCCTACTCCAACGAGGTTGCGTTGAACCTATTTCTTTTTTAGCTTACCGGATTCCGCTACAGCCCATAACATCAACTAATATGAAATTGGTCCCTTTCTAACTGCTTCCCAAAACACCAAACAGCCTTCTCACAGATATGGGTATGGTGAGAAAAGGTTTTGGTAATGTACCTTTCAAGGATGTAACAATGGAGAGGAAGAAAGTATAGGAATTTGAAGAGTCTCTATGTGAAGATTGTGGATGAGTCAATCTTGTTTTTCTCTAGGGTTTCTCTCTCAAAATTCTCTCTAGAGGCTCTCTGCATTTCGTGGGTATAAGGGGTATTTATACTGGAGGGAGAAAAGAATGCGAAGAGTCAGTTTTTCCAAAACAGAGTTGTTTGGCGACTTGGTCTCGCGACTTGACTGAGTCGTGAGTTCAAGCCGCGAGCAAACAGAATGGCCAGACTGGACTTTTTGTCCTTTAGTGCTCCAACTAGCGTGACTGTTCATCTTCTCTGCATGCTTCACTCGTGTGCATCATCTGGCGGCTTACAAGCCGCGAGCCACCCGCGAGATCCAGCGGCGAGTCCCTGCTTCACTACACAATCTTGAGCATTTCTTCACACTCTCTCACACACTACCCTTACATGAATTCCACCTAAATACAGGGTTTCTAAGTCCTGAATTACAAGCAAATTGGCACGGAATAAAGCCAACAAAATGGTTGATAAATTTCAACCTTACATAAACTATGGTAGATATCCATGTATCTTTCTTAAATATCAGATAAAGAGTTTTTTTTTTTTTTTTAATTTTAAACAAGATAGAAATTCTACTCTAATCTAATCTAATCTAAGTTTATATGTGTGTGAAGCTTCTTCTAAAAGACTTGAATCTCGGCCCTTGCCTCCCACACCTCATAAGCACTTATATTTATAGAGTGACCATCGCACCAAGGGTGTGCGATGGTAGATAAAGAGACTTTTAAATAACTAAGAGTTTGGTTAACGGGTGTCCTGAAGACATTTGTTAATGGAATTTTAAGAAAGTTTTAATACTACTTTTATGAGATATATAAAATGCTGTCAATAAATTTTTTCTTTCTTTTCTCATAAAAAAATTTCTAAAAAAATTTACTAAATCAATGCCCTTAGGCATATGTTAATTTTTCTGAATAACTAATGCCTATATTTTAGATTGAGTTCTTTTGATTTTGCCAAAAGAATCTAAATCATCTTGAATCTAAATCATCTTTTGTGAGCTGGATAATATCTCATTAAAGACATTGTTTTTATTTAAATTTGGAATGTCTCTAATGTGTACTATCTTGCAGTTAGCATATAAAGAGTAGGAAAATGTTATCCGCCCTAAGGGCATTGTTACTAAACTATTTTAGGAAAACTTTTATGAAAAAAGAACAAAAAAAATTAATATTTTGACAGTTTTTTATATTTCTCGTAATATCAAAACTTTCTTAAAATAATTTATTAACAATTGTCCTAAGAATACTCCTTAATAGAAGGAAATGCTAACGGATGTCTTTAGGGCAATGATTAATAATCTATTTAAAGAAAGTTTTTATGGGGAAAGAAAAAAGCAATTAATGTTTTGATAGTTTTTTCCATTTCGCATAAAAGTGGTGTCAAAACTCTTTTAAAATAGATTGTTAATCATTGTCCTAAGAACACTTGTTAGCATGACCTTTAAGAGAACCCAATCCAAAAAGTATATTGGATTAATCAAGGCACCCTTTCTACCCAGGCATCACTATTGTTTTCCCAGTGTGGCAATTATAAACAAAGTATTTTAAGGATCGAGACAGTCTAGAGGTAGGAACCACTAGGATACCATCTTTCTAGTCTAGAAGTCATTACCAATCACGATACCTTAAGATCTTATTTCAATTATTTCATAGCTCACAGACTGAACATATTAGAAGTTGCATTTTACTTTAGGAATAAGATTCTCTCATCAATCTTTTCATTATAATGAATAGTGTAACATAAGTCGTCCCAATTCATTTCACCTGAACACCAACAATCCCAAAATATCTGCATTTTGTCCCAAAGTTTTGCGACCCACCATTTTTCTTTTCTCTATATATCATCAAATTATGAGAATAACACAAGAACTAATACTAGAACTTATGGTCCTAGGCTCATTTCAGAATTACATTGGAACCGTTATCTTGTTTAATTTTGTCCCTATCATTTAATAACTGAAACTAGTAAAAGTAAACCCGAACTCGTCAGTGTCCAAATCTAAAGGGAAAAGAAGTTGGTGTATGTTTTTAGACCCCTTAAAATACAACTAGATTAACCTAGTTATTTAGCCAAGTGATTAACTTAGGTAAATTATGCAGATCTAGGATAACACATATAAATCATGTCATTGTAAAGTGCGGAAAATAAAGAACACAATAATATGATAACCCAGAAAAACCAAACCGATAAAAAACCTAAGGAGGATTTAACTTAACTATTCTCAAGGTAAACTGAATCCACTATGAAAGAATTAAAGTTTACATAATAGTGATTTAAACCACTAACATCCTATTGTTATATTGAGTAGGAAACTTACTGCCATGACCACGTGACAGCTCGGAGTTTACGGACTACTTCCTTCTTGGATTTCCAGCAAGCACAAGCACTCCTGTTTGTATATCTTTAAACTCTTGAATCTGCAACTGAATTGATCATCAAGCTCTTGACATAAATCTAAATCTTAATAACCTTAAGTGTATCTGAAGGCAAACACTTCTAGATTTCACAAAAGATTCACACACATAACATAAATAGCCACCTTAAAACATGGCTAGAGTTTTCCCTTTTATACCTAGGGCAAAACATAAAACTGTACATGTAAAACGGGCTTGGGCTGAGTTGAAAAATTATGCAGAAAAATAATTTGCACGAGTTTCGATCGATCGAGGCTATTTTTCAATCGATCGAGCCAGGTAGATTTACACAGTAAATCCTGTAGAACACTCGATTTTAACTTTACAACTTAAACATACTTTAAGCAAGTCTAAAACAAGACTCAACATTTTGATCATGGTTTGCCAACATTGCAAATTGAATTTCTAATACATTTAAACCTAAAGTTTTAGAACCCAACGATTGGTTTTTAGCTAAGAGAATTTTTGACATGTGAAAAGCAGTCAACTCGAAAACGATCCATGAAACGGGCTGGGTATGGGTTTGCCTGAGGGCCAACTCCTATTTTTATAGGTTATATTTTTTAAAAAAATGTTTAATAGTTATAAGTATTATAAAATATTTAAAAAATTTGGGGGGTCATGGCCTCCATACCCTTGGCTGCAGTTCCACCCCTGGATTTGACCCATTAATTCGATGAACTAAAATATAATTCTACCATAAATATTTAAAAAGTAAGAGCCTTTGCATTAGTTAGTGCAAAATTTCCTTCTATTTTGCAAGAAAAAACATACTTTTTTTCTATTTTACACCCTCACTTTTACAAAACACTCATATCAGTTTGTCTATTATGCACATTATTCAAATAAAATATTCAATCCGTTTTGTGCCCAAAGTTCCTCCTCCCACACGAAAAAGAACCGGGTCTCCAATGGCTTACGGATCCCCATTCTTCCCTCCACTCACCATGATCTCCACTGTTCGATGCATCCACACCCTCTCTCCCTTCGACGCTCCAGATCTCCTCAAAGAATCAGAGGATCTTCGAGCTTTGCTTTTGAAAGGATTCGACGTGATCGGAGCTTTTGTGATTGGAAAACCCGAGTCGAAACCAAAGGTTCGCGAAGCTATTGATGCTACTCATAAGTTAAGGAAGCTGCTCTCTAATGGAGGAGGAGATTTGGAGAATAAGCTAGCTGCTCTCTAAGTTTGTTTGGGAGGTGAGATTGGTGGACTGAGCGAGAGATCGATGGACTGAGGTGAGGTGAGATCGGTGGAATTGGTGGATTGAAGGAGAGATCGATTGTCTGAGGTGAGATCAGTGGACTGAGGTGAGAGGTGAGAGTGAGAAGCTCAGAGAGGGAGGTGAAGGAGAGAGAAAAAAATTTAAAATATTAGATACACGACCTACAGTAGCCGCATATATGCACGGCTATTGTAGCAAATGTCAGTATATGCACACTTTTAGAAATATTGATGAGGAGTATTTTTAAGGCAAAATGTGTAAAATTTGTGTCTTTTTCTATTATACAAGACTTTGCATCAACTGATACAAATGCTCTAAGTTCGCAAAATCTCCCCCATTTTTTTTTAGAATATTTATTACTATCTTCTTATTTTTATTGTAATTGCTAAAGTTATGTGATATATATATATATATGAATGGTAGTATATTGTATTAATCTTGTGATAGGTGACCTATTAATAGGAATTTTTTATTTGTGTTTGCATGGTGGTTAGCATCTTACAATATGTACAAAAACTGTACAACCGAAACACAATTCAGTGTCACAAATTCGATTTTATATATCATAAATATATTTTCTAAATTACTAACATAATTTGTTAGATTTGTAAAATTTTATATACATAAATGATGATAAAATAATTGTGTAATTGAGTATATCCTAAGTATGTAATATATATACCTTATAGGTATTTATGCTTTTTATAAAGTCTTCATTTATCATATAATTCAAAACAATATACGTGACATATCCAAAAAAAAAAAACATTTCACGATATGATTTACCTTATATGATTTTGTTTTAATGAATATGAAACATATTATTCTCATTTGATTGTAATTTGTTGAGGTGATTAAACTTTAATGACCGTGAATTAACTAGAGACTGCAGAACTTTTAGTACAGAAAAAAAAAAAAAGTTGGTGCTTGCTAGATTCTATAAATCCAAACCCCATCAAGAGGGACCCCAGAAATCATATCATTTCAACTTTGCATCTAAAGGGTACGTGCATGAGAATATCTTTTAATCATTATGTTTCAGGCTTTCAGCATTATGATCAATTGAAATGAGTTAATTCAGTTTATGCTAATCTTATTTATACCACCTTAAATGATTATAGTAACCATGTTGTATTGGAATCAAATCTTTGACCGTCCTTGAATCAAAATCGATAGAGCTTTCTAGAATTTCAAAAAGATGATCTCTTGGTGAGCTAGAGAGTTGGTAAGTTTCAGGGCATAAGATTTCTAATTTTGATGAAGAATATGTGAGGGTATAAAGCATGCAAATACTCTTTCATTGTTGAGAAAGTGGTATAATCCATTGTGAATATTCTAGTCTGGATAAAAGGTAAGGTTGAATGTCGAAAGTCCATTTGATTCTATAAAGATGATTGAGATTGAAGGGTTCTACTTTTTCTATTTGAAGCAAAACGGAAGCAGGCTCATTTTCTAGTAGTTAATGAAAGCTGCTTTTCAGCTTGGTTCATATTCCTTAGATAAGTTTAATTAGGTGCATACTTAATTTGTGTAACCACAATGATACTTTCTCATTACTCAACAACAACAACAACAATCAAGGCTTCATGTCAGAATTTTGAAATAGGCTATCAATCCTATACTGATTAATTAGGGTTGGCAACATCAAATGATAACTGAAATATCTCTTAAAAAGAAGTGCATAGAAGACAAAATCGAGGAAATTTTGTAACATGACATGATCGACGTGGGCATAGGATTAAGCAAAAACTCTATCAATTCACAACTTCACACCCAAGTCCTGAAGTATCACAATCGACATATTGAATATGACTTCTTTCTCACCCTCACCAGATTTTCAACTGAAAAATCCGACCCAATGGAAAATGAGAAAAGCACTTCTTATGTATTTATGTACGTATAGGTTGGTCCCCATTATAGAGATTAGATAAAAGAGAAAAAACAGGGGCTAAAAACAACCACCACAGACTAGCTTTCAATGCAGAGTGGGAGACTACTATTACTCACATTGAAAGCAAAAGACATCCACAAAGATGTTTTAGTTTGCTTTCTTAAAGATGCCTTTAAGCATTTCCCAAAGGAAAATGCCAATTTTCATGAAAATTCTCAACCATAATCGTGCATGATATGTGTAATTTGCACGTTTAATAATGAGAGATGTAATAGCAAGCACTAGTTGTATGACATTATACTCTTAGGGCATTGTTTAATAATCTATGGATAGTCTTGTGATAGTTGTATGGCATTATACTCTTAGGAAATGTTAACGAATATCCTTAGGGCATTATTTAATAATCTATTTAAAGAAAGTTTTTATGGGGAAAGAAGAAAAACAATTAATATTTTGGCAGCTTTCTTCATTTCTCGTAAAAGTGATGTCAAAACTTTTCCAAAATGGATTATTAACCAATGCCCTAAGGGCATTCGTTAGCATGACCCTTTATATTTTAAAGTATTAAAAGAGAGGCTTTACTTAGGAACTTGAAGCTAATCTGACTAGTTGTATGGCATTATACTCTTTATTAATTATCATTTCCTTAAAGTCATTTTGTCATTTCATTGAAAGAAAAAGAGATAGATTGCCATAAACAAAATTCTACTTTACACATAAGGTTGAGGGGGAAAGGAAGATTTTTTTATGTCCAACAAACAACCAAATATTGCAAACTATTAGCTTAATTACTTAAGCAATAACACAAAGCAGTTAATCAAGCTAGATAAGGACAACCCACTAAAAACCTTCCAAACCCTTAAACATTTCTCATCTTATTGCTCACTACTTTTACACTAATCTCTCGTACCTTAGTGCATTTTTACAAAATTTAGTCGCTTCTCTTAAATTCTTAGGTACCACCCTAATTACCGACAACTTCTCACAATTCTGTCACATGATTGAGCAAGCACTCTCATCATCATCGTCATCATTATATGTATAAATTGGATCAGATGTTAGTGGCGGCAGTGGCGGCGGTGGCCCATAGATCCCATGGTGAGAGTACCTATTAGCATGCATGGGAGGTACATAATATGAAGCGTTACTAGCACTAGGGTATGCCATGTTGTAACTCATACCATATGGTACTTGTGGGGGATAATCCATTGGTGGATATGGGTACATATGTTGATGTGGAGGGCTAAAATTCATCGCGGCCATAGGAGGGGCCATATCATGAGGTGACATAGGAGAACCACCACCTGGCAGTACATCACCGAAATTCGAACCACCGCCGCCGCCACCATCACCATTAAGAGAATTACCATTTTGCCCTTTCTTCTTCTTCTTTTTCTTCTTTTTCCCTCCTCCTCCACCACCACCACCACCACCACCATTATTTCCTCCAATACTTTCTCCACCAACATCCTCACTTTCTTCATCTTCTTTATCCTTGCCACCGCCATCAGTGTCTTTACCGATACCACCATTGCTACCGTCTGTTTTTTTTTGCTCAGCATCACCATCTTCTTCAATATTTTTCTGGTCCTTGTTATTCTTTGATTTTCCAGACTTCTTTTCCTTCTTCTCAGGCCAAAGCTCAGCATGTTTGCCTGATCTCAAAAGCTTTTTGATAAGGGTATCTGCCTCCACGTTGCCAGTCACTATAACCTTGTGCTGCTGTGAATCCACAGTGGTCTCATAAACACCTATTCAAACATTGAAGAATATACAAAATTGATGAGAATCACACCTAAAGTATGTGAACCTTATCTTGTACGTGTTAGAATATTGACTGAGCCAGCTATTAAATTCACAATTTGCTATAAATTTTAACTAGTAACACATTTACGTACTATTATTATTGAAGTTAATTACGCCAATATATATACCTTCTATGCTTTGAAGAACTTTCTTGACTTTCTTCTTGCAGCCTTCACAGTGGATTGAAACTCTCAAAACCCATGTCTGCAATATTTGGAGGAGTTAATTAAGAAACTCAGTATATATATGAGAGAAAGAAAGAAAGAGAAGAAAGGACTTACGTACTTGGACATAGAAAATAGTATTTCTTTGTTTACCTGGTATTTCAGGGTGTCTGCGCCTTGATCTTCAGGTGGTTTGTTTGCCATCTGTGTGTGTGAGAGAGAGAGAGAGAGAGAGAGAGAGCTTTGAGTTTGTGCGAGTGTGAGTGTGAGTGTGAGCAATGTGATTCGAGGGGGAAGGAAATGGAGTAATATAGAACTTTTTAAAGGCGGAGGTAAAGCAAGAGGGTGGATGCCACGTCACCTCCACATCCCAAGTGACCACTGACCACTGTAACTAGGACACGTCATCAAAGTCACGTGACTAAGCCGTGACCAACATAGGTAGAATAGAACAATAGAATTATAGAACATGTTCCTAAATTTTAAGGAAATTCATATTAAATGCTTTTGTAATAAAACCGAACTTACAAAATTCTTTCACCGAGGGAGAAAAAAAGAAAAAAAGAAAAAAGCTTTCTTATCAAAATTAATATCGTACGTAGTAGGTTCCAGTTATATATATATATATCGTACATAAACTCATGCATTTGATGTGTGGTGCATATTCTTTTTTTCATATAGTTCATATAAACTCAGTGGCAGCTCCACTTATATGTGATGTGAGGGTGGTCACACGATCACCCTCACTTGCCATTTTTTTTTTATACTTAGCTAGCTATATATATATATATATATATATATATATATATATATATATATATATAATTAGTTTAAATTAATCTACCCAGTGACCATTTTGACCTGAAAAAAATGTGTGTATATATATATATATATATATATATATACTTTAAAAAATATATTATATACTCTATATATATTATCTTATTTTGACTATCTAAATAAAAATGTGAATTTAAATTCAACAAAAATAATAGTGACCATCTTAATAAAAATGTTAAACAACATGACTTGAGAATCACAAGAATTTGAATTCAACAAAAATAACAATAATGCTACATCCACAATATTTTCACAATAAATCTTATGCGATAAGCTGTTACTAATTTTAATTTGGGCTCAATATTGACATGTTTTACCCACCAATAATAGGTTGTTGCATAAGATTTGTTATGAAATTGTTGCGGTCACACTATTATTTTCATATCAGCATTTTCAATGTCCACTTTATCTTTTATTAGTTTTTTTTTTATTACTTTGCTAGTACAAAAATTTGTAATATTTCATATATTTGCATGTTTTTTTATGACATTGATATATTCAAGTTGTCTTTTTTATTAAATTCTGTATAATTTAATTTTTTTAGTGACCACATTAATAAAAATTCCTAGAGCCACCACTATATAAACTAGCTAATTATATTGGTGTGTGTCTGATTTAATGGTTTAAAATACAATTTTTTAAAACCCTACCTTAAAGATATACTATAACTTTCTTGAACAGTTCCTTTTCTAGAAATCTATTATAAAAATAATAATAATAAGCGTAAAATACAAAATTGACCCTCTAAGTTTTGTCAAATTTCATTTCAGTCCTCTAACTTTGATTTTGTTCATTTCAGTCCTCTAACTTTCAAGTTTATTAAATTAAGGTTCTTCCATTAACTTTTGTTATATGTTGTGGTTAATTTTTCAATTTTATAAATTTTTCTTCAAATTTTTTATATTAAAAAAATTCAATTAATGATTGAAAAATATTTTCTAGATTTTTTTTTCAAAAAATTTTGTTAAAGTTAATGAAAAAACCTTAATTGAATAAATTTGAAACTTAAAAAACTTAAATGAATAAAAGTAAAGTTAGAAGACTGAAATAAAATCTGAATAAAATTAGAAGGTCAATTTTACATTTTAACATAGTAATAATTATAATAATGTAAATTTGTACAGGCACTTTAGTGTGAAAAGAAGGGAATTATTGGTTTTTTTTTTTTTTTTTTGGTGCATTTACTTTAGGTACGTCTTTGTAGCCCAAGATCAGACTATTTAAGGAAATTAAGGTCTCTGTCTGAGTTTCATTATTATTTTTAATTAAGTATTGGGGGCCACCATCATTTTTTCTCTGGGCTGTTGATATATACTCCTTTAATTTTTATTTTGACAGAGAAAGGTAATTCTATTGATATATTATTGAAAGGACTAGAACATTCTAACCAGTAAACCTAATCCAGTTGATCTATCCGACGTTAATTCAGATTGTTTTAAAAGCAAAAGCAGTCATAATCCATCTTTGCTTTGTTTATGTATGGTACGAGTACAAGCCAATATTATTTGTGCTACAAATAATAATATATAAATTATAAAAAAAAAACTATGCGGAGGCCTTAAAATCCATATTTTTCTGATGCTTTCCTTGAAAAATAAACAATGAAAATGATGACATTGTGATCAACGTGTTTGATTTCGAGTGTTCTTGTTTCGAGTGTGCTGATAGATTAGCAAGGCTTGGGACTGATATGGAGGAGAGTTTTGTTATTTTTGATACCCCTCCATCAGCCATTGTATCTCTTTTATTTCTGGACAAGCCGGGCCTGACCCAGGAACGTTGTTGTAATTAAGTGGCTTTGCTTTGCCCACTTAAGTGTTAATCAAATATCCAGTTTACCAAAAAATAAAAATAAATGCATCCTTTATTATTTATTGATTATGTTCATTATCAGGATGATGTGTACAGTGTACTGGGGCTTGTTGGTCCCGCATATATGTCTAGTACTAGAGCTGGCAACTTATTGTTGAGCTTGATTTGTTGGGGTTTGTGAGTACAACTACAGAGTAGTAATAGAAACAATTAAATGCCCAAATTGAATAGGGTTGAAGAAGCAACCTAATCCGATACCTATTATGTTGATGCTTTTATTCTCTCTATACCAGCCATCACAATCAAAGATTTACCATCCCAATACTTTTATTTCTAACTTTTATTTCTAAGACCATTCATAGCTGAAAATTCTAATTTTACTCTATTTTACCAAAAAGTCACTTTATCATTATACGATACAATTTTACAATACCTTCAGCATTCTAAAACTCTATTATTTTACCATTTTATTAAAATATTATTTTTTAAGTCCAGAAGCAAACATAAAAAACATTTTTTGGTTTGATTTTGCTCCGGTCTGTGCTCACTTCCTCTCTCTCTCCTATCTCACTTCTCTGTTACTTATCTGGGTTTGATTGTGCTCCGGTCTGTGCTCTGGTTATGGAGCGTGGGTCTGTGCTCCGGTTGTGGATCGTGAATTCATGATATGGATTTTTGTCGGTTGTGATCCGGTGGGTTTTTGTTGATTGTTGTGCTCTAGTGGGTTTTTGTTGGTTGTGCTCCGGTGGGTTTTTGTTGGTTATGGGGGTCAGATTTGTGGGTTTGGTCGTGCTCGATGGCGTCGTCGTCGGTTTGGCCGTGAGTTGTCGGTGTCATCGTCGGTTTAGCCATGGGTTGTAGGTGTCACTGTCGGTGTGGCCATGGGCCATGGGTGGGTTGGCTATGTTGTGGGTTGCGGTCTAGTGAAGCTTTAGCGATGGAGAGACAGAGATAAAATATTAATATTTTCTTTTGCAATTGTGCTACAGTGCAGTATTGCAAAAAAATTTGCAATACTTGAGTTTTGCATTCCTAGATGCTGAGCATTTTGGGGCTTGAAAGGCCAAATTCTTCTTACATTTGGCATATAGCAAGCCTACTGTGGATGCTCTAATAAGTTAAAGGGAAATGTTAACAAGCACCGTTGTTGGTTAACATTTCTCTTTTTGGGTCTCACTTAAAAAACAAATAAAGTTGTAAAAAAATTATCAAAAGAGATAAAAAAAATTGTCAAAAGTTGCCAAAAGCTGTCCAAAAAACTGAAAAGCTGCAACAAAATATGTTGTTAACGGGCACCTTAAGGTGCCGGTTAACACAACCCTAAGTTAAATGCATATTTCAAAGATAAAGTCATTAATCAAACTAGTAGTTCCTATTAAACAGAGAATCAAAGTAGCTATATAGTAATTAAGTTACCACCCGACATTTTAAAATTGCCCACTTCACCAATTAAAACTTTTGCAAATATATAACTTTATATGCTTTTTTGAATGGTACTTTATATAACTTTATATGCTTTTTTTTTGTAGAGTATCTATCAATGACTTTTGCATCTAATTATTGTCTTTTATCATTTGACCAAAATATTAATTAGTTGTTGGTGTATGCAAGGATTGAATCTCAAATATCTTATTTGTCTACAAAAAACTTTAGTAATTTAGCTAACTAGACCCTGCTATTTTACATGCTTTTTCATTCTAATTTCAAAATGTAATTTGGGTGCAAAATTGACATTAACAAGTAATGCCCATTAAATCCCAAAGGTAATGCAACATATTAAGGGAGTCAATAACGTACTAAAGGTCGTTTCGATTTAGTCAAGAAAATGAAATATTTGGGTATCGGTTGATACTGGTATACTATTTCAGGACTATATATCACAAATACTTAAAATTTACATATTTTTGCATAAGTCTAATATATTCTTTTTTTGATGAGTTCATAAGTTTAATATATTAGTTACTATACATTACTCCAATATATTAACATAAGTAGTATATTTACAATAATAAAAGGGAAAAAAGAAGAAGAAAGATGCACAATCGACTTCTATCTATGTACCCAAATTCTTTAATCCCACACCACTCTAACTCTTACCTAACCATCTGACACAGTTTAATGAGAAATTTTAAAATACACAAAAGTACGAAGCTGTCATGCATTGCTAGTGGAGATATCAAGAAGCCAAAAAGGAAAAGCAACGAAGAAGAAGGAGAAGAAAGAATAAGCTGTAGTGACAAGCTACGATGGAGGCTGAACAACATCCAAATAAGAATATGTTTAAGACGGAAAAATGAAAGATTTGGAGCACAGATTAGAACCCACAAATTAGTCACTGTGTGGCTAACCCATTCTACTCTCTCTTCTTCTTTTTATTCTCTGTACCGGTCTGAAATATCTTTTTCTGCCGAAATGGCCGGAATGTCCCAAAATGACCAGAACAGATCGGTACAACCCAGTATTTGAGGCGGTATGAATCACAGCTATTTCTGTACCGGTTTGGGCTCCGGTGTGAAAAATTCCGGCTGTATCGACTGATACGGTATGGAATTCACTCCCTTGGAACATACTCTATCCACTAGTGATCATGTTGTTCAATCCCAAACACCACCTCACTCAAAAATGAAAGGAGCAAAATGAATACAATAGAGAATGGCCTGGTGGTTGCCTTTGCCTGAAGCTCTATCCATGTGCCTGTTATAACAGCCACGTACATTGTTTGATGAGCAATTAGGTACATATGACAACATATTTTCCATAGTAGTACATTTTCATTAAAGCGTTACAGAAACTGAAGAAAGTGAAATGAGAATTTACGAGAACGTATGAATAATGTTCTCCCTCGTAATATTAATATACCACTTACTGCCGCATTAAAATCATGTGTGATGGTACATAATTTAATTTCTAGTTGACACATATCTTTGTTTTGTTTTTGTTTTGTATTTTTTGACAAATGAGAGTATCCAGTATTTAACATGCATTTATCACTTTGATACAACCAACTTCCATTAACTAAAAAGTTTATGAGTTATTTCTTGGCCATAGCAAAATCTCACAACGTTTGTATTACAAGCAATCCATATATCAGGGATTCGGGATCTACTCAAATACCTTAAGGTATTGTAAAAATTTGTAAGATTTTGTTGTGCAAATAAACTTTTCCCAAATTCTTTTTGCTATTCGAATATAGGTAGCCTCAAAGGGTTAGTTTAGTGGTTCATAAGGCCTCATTATATTTATGAGATTCTGGGTTCGAAACTTTTTACTAGCATATTGTGGCCATTGCCATAGAATTCCTCCCTAATGAGTGTAGAATAAGAGGACTATATACACCTAAGAAAATAGTCAGATACTCAAAGGGATTTGGACATCATCGTTTGTAAAATAAAAAGAAAGGCAAAAATGCAAAACTGATCTTCTAACTTTCACCGTTTTTCATTTCAGTCCTCTAACTTTCAATTTTGTCAATTCAGTCATCTAACTTTTAATTTTTGTCAATGCAAGACTCCACTACAACTCAGTTAGTGGCTGCCGTTAGAATTCCTAAAACGATGCCTTTTTTTTTAATTCAAAATTAAAAGAAAATAAGAAAAATCTTTAAAAAAAAAAAAAAAAAAAACACTGAGGGGCCCTTCCCCTGAATCAAAATAAAGAGTGGGGCGTGTGTGTTAGAGACAGAGAGGGATCTTAAGAAAAAAAAATGCTAGCTCTCATGAGTCCATCATTACTAAAAACTACTACCATTAATAAAGCTTTCAAAGTAAGCTCTGAAAGACAATGCTTTTTAATGAAGAAAATGATTTTTTTTTTCTTTCTATTTTCTTAAAATGAAATAAATAAACTTGTCTGAAAAATGAAAATGATGAAAGGAAGAAGGTTGAAATAAAGTTGAAATGAAATAATAATAATAATAATAATAATAATAATAATAAATAAATAAATAAATAACGTCCATCTCCGACCTAATTTTGAGAAGTGCTAAAGTCTCTTGACAAGGCCACCGATATCCACCGCCAACGCCACCGGCTGCTCCTCTGCTCGATCAGCCTCATCCCCAACTTCATCACCTTGTAAAGGCATCAGTTCATCCAAATTAACTGCGGTTGAGGCTGAGGTCGACGTAGGAGGTTGACTGTTGATGGGCGAAGCCACTTCTACTACTAGTTGACCATCGCCACCTTGCTTGTTGCTCTCCATACCCATCGGGTTTGGGTTAGCTCCAGCAGCTCTCATTCTGTATTGAGCTTTATTTGGGTCAGACAATATTTCTTTATTTTGTTTTGATTTCAGCGGAAGGGGAACAACAATTCATGTTTTCTTTTCTTTTCTTTTTTTTTTTCCCAGATTTTTCTTATTTTCTTTTAATTCTGAATTTATAAATAAAAACATGTAAAATGACGTCGTTTAAGGAGTTCTAATGGCAGCCACTAACTGAGTTGTAATGGAGCCTTGCATTAATGAAAATTGAAAGTTAGAAGACTAAATTGACAAAATTGAAAGTTAGAGGACTGAAATGAAAAACAGTGAAAGTTAGAGAGTCAGTTTTGCATTTTTGCCAAAAAGAAAAAACGAAAAAAAGAAGAAGAGATGAATATAGGTTACCGTCTATCTTCTGGAATATGTATATATAGATTTCAAAACAATAATTAGCACAATTTCAGCAATATATTGGTTTAAAGTTTAAGAGAGGTATTATGTCTACAATATTTTTACAATATTTTCACAACAAATTATAGGTGATTAGTTGTTACTGGTTCAAATTTGAACATAACAATAAGATTACTTTTTTATTCCAACAATAACAACCAGTAACAACCTGCCATTTATGATTTGTTGTAAAAATATTGTAAAAATGTTATGGACATATCATTTTTCAAAGTTTAAACATCACAATTGGAATTTAAATGATATAACAAAGTTACATATTGAGATTGACTGAATTCCGTAAGTGGATGCCTAATATTCCCAAAGGACAAAAACAAGGGCGGAGCTAGAAATTTTTGTTTAGGGGGCCGATTTGTGTTGCTAATTTATTAGTCTATACAAACTTTCATACACAAACACAAACATTTATACACATACACAAAAATTAGTATCTTTCATAATGAATCCTTAAAATTAAATGTTTTATAGAATTAAATTAGTCTTTCACCATCTTCCATAGTGAAATCCTTACCATTTTCATTTTCAATATAAGTTACCAAATTGTCTACAATTGTGAGCAAAAAAATTTCAATTGAATTAATGAAATGTTCAAAGACATGAATGATCCAAAACTTTAAGAAATATGAAAACACATTTTACCATAAAAAATGAATTTAAGAAACAATACGTTCTCTATAACTACTAGACAAATTGGACAATTTTTTTAAGAACAATATTGGACCAACTCAAATAATTGGGAGGGCCAAGTCCCATTTTTTAGGGCTAATTATTAAAATATTAAATATTTCTATTTAGTGAAAAAAAAAGTTTAACGTGGAACACTTAAAAGATATTCTATAATTTTCTTTGGTTGCTAGGCGGACAAAAAGATATTTTAGATCAACCTAAAATGTCGCCATAAGCAATGACAGTGCCACATACAAGTCAGGGTGGTCCCAAGATCACCTTGACTTGAATTTTTTTTTTTTATATAATAAAAAAAATTATTTATCTACCCTTAAAAAAAATTAGGAACACCCTCAAAATTTTTTATGCCAATAAAGTTAAATATTGGTGGATTATTTGTTACATTTTGGTTGGTACCAGTTTTTAGAAGAAAAAAAAAATCCTAAACTGACAAACCCGTCAGCATAGAATGTCATTACCTGCGTGGAACACCTAAAAAACAAATCCAACTATCGCAAAGGTCACCCCTTCTTCTTTTTCCTTTTCTTCTTCTTTGCTTCGTCTCAAACACTCTACTAGTTTGCCTCTTCTTTCTTTTTTTACTCTAGTTTTTTCTTTGTCAAGTTTTTTCTTTAGTTTGCCTTTTAGACTTTTAGCTTGCTAACCCCACCCACGGGACAAAGCTTTGGAAATGAAAAAACTTAAAAAGCTGACAAAAAAGTTTGATTTCAAACTTATTTATTGAGTCTTGTCTCTTCCCAATATGATATACATATATACACTCTTATTGTACTATTTTTTGTTGTTGTTTTTCATTATTTAATTACATATTTATGTTTTAATATTCTAAAATAGTGATTGTTATGTAATAACTAAATGACTTGAGTGTCAAAAAAGAAAAACTAAATGATTTGTTTTATTTGAGGTCTACTTATTTGGATCAATAATTTTATGTTGTATAAGAAAATATAAATATATATTACTTTTAATTTTTTTTAGAAACCCCAAACACCCTGAAATGGTACGTCAAAATAGATCAATACTGAAATATTCTGTTCTACTAAACAAACCGAAACATGGTCGAAAACGGTATTCATAACATTGCTTTCAAGCAAAAAGAAAAAGCTAAAAAAAAATTTGAACTAAAATCTAAAAAAGAAAAAATTGTAACAAAAAAATCTGAAGAGAAAAAAATTGTAACAGAGCAAGCTCACCCAGGAACACCCTGAGAAACATTCTTGGAGCCGCCACTGGCCTTGAGCAAATTACATAGCAATGTATCTTTGGTGCCGGTTCAGGCCTTTGTGTAAATTCAAATACAAAGTCAATAGCATTTCAAAAGATGGTTATTGAGTGAACCTATGGATTTAAACTCCTTTTTAATAAGTGGGTTAGTGATAAGTGAGGCCTAACACAATATTTTAAATGGGAAGTGAAGAAGGGACAATGATATTATAATAAATTACCGATTCTTCTAAAAATTTAAACTATTATATAATGAATTTAAATATTTAACTATCATTCCAAAGTTGAGTTTAATCTTCCACTCATTCACAAAATAAACTTAGAAAGCAAATTTATATATCTTATTGGACCCTTTTTTTCTCTTAGAGCATTAGCATTGGTTTATCCCAATTCTATCCTATTTTACCATTCAAAAAGCCACTTTATTAATTATACAATATAATTTTACAATACTTTCAGCATCCCAACTTTTATTTTCCTATTCTACTCATTAAAATAATATTTCTACACAATAAAATAAATATATCCCACAATCACCATCATTTACAATACAACACATTATTTATTCTTTCTCTCTCTTTCTTTCTGCTCAAGAACCACAATCACCACCACCGCTGTACCACACACACATGACATCACCACCACCACTAGCAACCCATAATCTACCGTCAACACCAAAAAAAAAAAACCCAAACCATCAACACCACCCTCTCTGATCATCAACACCACACAAAAAAAACATAGCAACCCACGGTTAAACCCACGCCACTGCACCACCAAACCCACGCCGCTACACCTACTGCCCAAGTCATTGCACCACCAGACCAATGCCGCTGCATCCACTGATCACGCCATAGCCCACCAAAATCACACCTATTGAAATCAACCCACCGCCACCTAGCGACCCAAAACCCACTCCCACACAGATCACAACCCACGCGACCCAACACTAACCCACTGCGATCTTCATCACTAACCAAACACAGCCCAGCTTGCTGCGATCTCCCACATTTTGTTGACCCACGCGAAGATGCCGATCCAAACCCAGCCCACCGATCGACGCCGATCCAACCTCCAAAATCCAAAACCCAGCACCGGTGCAAGCTTCGAACGAGAGAGATGTGAGAGAGGGAGTGAGGAGGGAGGAGCTGTTGTGAGAGACGGAGAGAGGAATTGAGAGTCAGAATGAGAGAGAGAGAGATGAGAGACCGTGAAGAGAGAAAAGTTTAAGCATAAAATATTAATATCCCTTTTATAATTAAGCTACAATGTGGTTCTAAATGTAGAACTGCACTGTAGCACAATTGTTTTTTTTTTTACAATACTTACCTTTTACAACATGCAATGGAGGGAGCATTTTGGGCTGAATGGATTCTTTAAGCTTAAATTTGGAATTTAGCCCTTTCGTTGCTGATGCTCTTACGCCACTCAATATAAGTAAACAATACTAGCTGGGAATTACTAACACGCACAAACTCAAAATAACTTCATCTAATTACTTAACATTATTCTAAGAATAGATTTATATAATCTTAATTCAAAAGAAATTATGCTTCCATGTTTAAGAAAAACAAGCGATTTTTTTATTAATTGATATTTGCCAAAATAAGCCAAAACAATTAGTAGAAACTGAAAGATCAGTGTTAGGTTTTATTGTTTTAATTTTAGGTTGGCAAACCATGAACAAAAATTTCTTGTATTGAGTTTTAGAAGTATGTATTCATAGACAAGGCTAATGTCTAGGTTCTGAAGTTGTAGAAGTATGTATTCATAGATAAGACTAATGTCTAGGTTCTGAAATTCACTGTGCAAATATCAGGTTTAGTTTTGAGCTGTTTGATTGATCAAAAAGATCAGTTTTCGATAGATAAAGCTTCAATTCAATTGATTGAAGTGCGGGATTTTAGAAATGTAAATTCAGCCCATCCAACCCATCAAGTGTGTATGCAAGCCAAAGGTATATAAGAAAACCTAATGCAAGTGAAAAAGACTTTATAAATAGTAGTGTTGAAGTTGTTGCATTGTGAAGGTATTGTGCCTTTGGCTCTCATAAGCCTCTACCAGAGGTTAAAGTAAAGCATATTTAGAACTAGAAGTGTTGAAGTTGTTGCAATTCTAGTTTGCTCAAGTGTTGGACCAAAATCTTCAAATGGATACTAGAAGTCATGGACGGGGGAGGTTCATGTGCAACATTTCCATAATTGAAGAAATCTATGGATTCGGAGCTGTGTTAGATAACGTTAGTAAGTTTTAATAGGAACATGGCTATTTGGTATTATAAAATTTTTATTCAGTTAGTGAATTTGTTTTTGTCTTGAGGTTGCTAGGTTAAACCCCCTGATAGTTTTTACTATGGGATTTCTATTCAATTGGTTTTGGTTCACCATATTGTTTTACTCTGTATTTTCTGTTGTTACTTTTTACTCTTGCTCAATATTGGTGATTATTTTGCATAACCAAGGACCATCCATAACAGTAACAACTTGGTTAACAGGGGTCTAAAAGCCAACTATCAGTACAAAGAATTTAAACCGATAGCTTAGCAAAAAAACAAATATAAAAAAACCACCCCGATATTGCAAATAAAGTATACTAAATTATTGTCCGGTATGAATATCCAGCCAGAATGATATAGTATTTGTATAACTTTGCCATAAAGGCAATCACAAACAATATAAAACCATTTCTATTACATATATTAATTAAAGCCAGTGCAGGTATTACTTGACTCCCCAACAGTAGTCTAACATTTCAATGAAACAGCAATTTGTTAAGTGGTTCTGCATGCTAGATCATGAAAACAATGGACAAAAACATGACATACATCAGAAGACAGACCAATTTCAAGCCAAGAAGAAGAGAACAAGAGGATTTGGAAATAAACAATGTTAGAACTTTTAGTGGAACGATTTAATTATATTGCAGATACCCATTTACAGCTTTGTTTATGCCTTGGCTGAGATCAAGAGTAGAGATGGCATTTTTGTTTTGATATGAGTATAAAAACAATGTAGCCAATCAAACTTATCTCCCACTTTGGGTCAGCCTGTATTGTCTGGCTTGTCAGGCCTTAAGAGTGACCTGTTAGAGCACTAGGCACTAATAATAGTTCTTGCTTTACATTGTTCCACAAAAATGATATAGATTATTAGATATATATATATATATATACACCCGTAAAAGAAGTCAATATAATTTGATGGCTAGAATGATAATATTGCGGTACACAACCTCTATGAAATGGACTTGGCTGGCTTATCCAGAACTTGACCACCCGAGAGTTTTAAATGGTCAAGAAAGAGGTACAGGTATGGTTAAATGTAATTTTCATATTGGGTTTGGCCAATTGAAGATAAGAGTAAAATTCATATGAAGATTTCAAAGTTCCCGTATTCATGGATTAATGATTGCAGACTCGAAGTGGAATATCGTCTCAGATTATGCCCAATGAAAGCACTTGTCACTGGTCAGTGATAAGGCAATGACCATTACAGCACAAAATAAACTGAGATGATAACTTGAGTACCCAGTGAATCAAAAAGACTAATAATAAAAATTTGTGGGAACAGATTAGTGCTCACAACTTCAAAAGGTATGAATAGTTCTAGAGGGGTATTATAATAACAGAGTCGATGCTATATTTTTCTACTACAACTACTACATGTAAATTTGCCCCGTGATCCAAGCATTAGGGGCATCAGTTGTTTTCGTAAACTTTAAGGATGAACAAAGCATTGTAATAAAATTATGCAAGTACGACGTATCTTGGGTAGCCTTCCTTTTGAGTTTTTAGCTTCCTCAGCAATCTCTTCCACCATGAGAATTTAGATTTCTTTAGCTCCATTGAACGTATTTCAGTTAAAGATGCAATAATACAAATTGTTCAGGATTTGGAATTTCAAATTCAACACTATCAACAGAGCACTACTGTGTCCACCTCCAAAGTGGCTCTTACTAACATCACAAAAAAGTTATGCCCAGCTTTTTAAAGATCGCTTTGATTGGAAGAGCTAAGAAATTATAAAATGAGAAATGATCAATACAATTTGGAAGATCTAGTAGAAAATATCAATATAAAGATTCACAAATAAGTCAAGTCTTCATTACATTCACTGTTAGACCCAACTGTTGAGTACTTGAGAGGAAAGCAAAAATGCTATTCTTTTATCTCAAGGCTGTGGCCTGTATAATTGCAGGGTTGCTTGAAAACACAAAACGAACATTTTCCTTTCCAAGAATAGATGAACATGACTGTAAAGCACAGATACACTGGCGAATCTCAAGTGGAAGAGGTTTTGATAATTATGATGGTTCCAAACCATAACCACTAGAGTCTAGAGATTTTTCGGCATATAAGAACACCTACAATAACAGAAACAAAGACTGACAATGCTCCCTGTCTAGAAAGCCCAAATTCAGTCCATGTCAAGGGCTTTTTTACCTCAAATAATACATTCTTAAACTGTTCATTCAAGTCTTCTAGTGATCCTGTGTTATCGATCACTATGTCTGCCTTAGTCCTTTTTAAATCCAGAGACATCTGAGCACTTATCCTGTTTCGAGCATCTTCCTCACTTGCTCTGTCTCTTGCCATGAGTCGTCTAAGTTGTGTGTCAGGATCAACCCATACAACTATAATGGGTTTCGTCCACTTGTCCATCTTGGCTTCAAACAACAAGGGGATATCAAGAACAATCACCTTAAACCCTCTCATCCATAGCTTTGCAATTTCCCAAAAGATACCAGAGGATATATAAGGAGCCAATAGACTACAAGAAGATCACTGCCCAAAACTCAGAATAGATTGATATGCAATTTCTTCAACAACATAGTTCAACACAAGTCTCTAATAATACCAACACAAAACTCTAATAATACATGACCAAGAATATTGTAGCAAAGGAAATATTGATAATTGTAATAGGCGTAATTTATCTAGATATAAAAATTTATATTTCTGAAACTTGAACATTGCAAATGAGAAGTCATAGCAGGTACAACTTCAAGGATACCATTACATGATTGAAAGTTGCTAACAGCCACTAAAATTAAAATGTAACCAGCTTGGCAATCAAGAAATTACAGGTTATTTTCAAATCAAGTTAGATAACCAAAGTTTGAAAGACAACAATTTTTTATAATCTACATTTTGAGAACCAAATTTCTTCCATCAGAAATTTAAGCAACTGGTGTTAGTGGTGTGGCTCAACTTGGAACAAAAGTTGATCTACTAGATATCAAGGAGGGAACTAATGCAAAATAAGAAGCTACAAGGTAACAAAATCTCCGTGATGTAGTAGGTGATGATTTAGACCACCATATTGAGGAAAAAGAGCTTTTTCTAATTTTGGCTTGGAGAATCTGGACTCATCAGAATGACGTACAAAACAGGGAAACAATGAAGGAGGCTCAGTTAGTGGCAAGAGTAGCAGTAGAGTTTAAGAAAGAAATTGAGCTGAGCCAGGACAAGACAGAGGTTCTGACAGGGGAGAGAGTTCACAAATGGCAATGATCACCAGATGGCAGGTATGAAATTAACTTTGATGAGGTTTTAGGTCGGGACACAAGTTGACTGTTATTGGATTAGTCATTCAAGACAATCAGGGGAATGTAACTGCAGCTGCTAGCAAAAGAAGTAACATTGTGCATGAGCTGGACAAAGCAAAAACAATATCTGCAAGACTGCAATGAGAGCTCAGTTTTGCAGAGAGCAGATATAATAGGATTGCAGGAAGTTGACATTGAGGGAGATTCCACTAGCATGATGGCGGCAATGAAAGCAATTAGACAACAATGATCCATTAAGTGCCATCTCATAAAAGATGCTGATGGATATGCCAATTTAACAATAAGAATGATTGCATAAATTTAAAGAATTTAACAAGAACCATTTTCCTATGGAAGTTCAGTTTGTCTATCATGTCTTTGTATTAATTTGATATGACAAATCCATACTATATCACAAAGCCGCAAAAGAAAGAAAGAACTACGATCATATATGATTTGAACAAATTGAAACAACACAATTGCATAAATGATAAATTCAATTCAAAATTCCATATTTAGGAGAAAGACGGATAAAAGTAAAGAAAGAAAGATGTGGTGAAAAACTGAAAAGGAAGTTAGCACATGCCATAACCCAAAAGCATTGGAGTTTTTTTATTTATTTTATTTTCTTAATTCATTTGTTCAAAAAGTGGGGGAGGATGAAGCAAAGAATACTTAAGCTCTAAAATTTATATATTAAAAATACGCATGTCGGATGAATAAAAAATTCTGGGTTCTTAAAGGTAAATGCATCAAAAACAGATAGGAACTATTCCGATTTCATTGATATTATTGGTGCCTAAAGTTAGCCAACGAGCAATTTTAGTCCTAAATTTTAAAGAAATTACTTTATTCCCTTAAAGATCGTAGCCAAACAAAAAAACTATCACATTATGACTCCATTAGAAACATTAGGGACTAAAAGGCTAAAAGCTATACCACCAAGAGAGGTGGCCTAGTGGTCTTGGTGTGAATGCAAGAGCACTAGGTCCCATGTTCGATTCCCAACGGATAAACTATGGGATTTCTGCCTGCACCTAGCCCAAGCTTCTAGCTCTCTTGTAGGGCTAGGTTGATGTCTGACGTCGTCACCCGACCATAATAACTATGACCCAATCCAACATTCTCTAACGGGTGCCCTATGATCCTGCCTGGGGGTGAGTCACAATGGTCGCCCCTGCCCCCTTTTTGTTCATAAAAAAAGCTAAAAGCTATCACTTTTAAGTTTTTTTAGGACTAAGAGCAACCCCTTTAGGTTTGTTAGGAACAAAAGCGATTACAGTAAACTTTTGGAAAAACAAAAGAAGAAGAAAAAATCACCGACGGACTAAAGTTTAAGGACGAACAATGTATGTTGGCCGATTTAAAAAAATCAAACTTTAGAGAGTATAGTGCTAAAAAATGAGTACCGATTAAGAATTTGGCGCTTAGCAGGATCAGAGAACACAATTTGGCCCAAGTTAGCCCTATCAACTTCTCCATTAGCTTGTAAAATCTCCTCTCCAAATGCTGCAACTACCTTTTTCCACCCACCGGTGCCTTTCTTTAACACATCCTGAAAACACAATCCACTTTTATATATTTGTACAAAATCAAGCTCATTCATTAACTTGAAAACAAACAAATAAAAAAAAAAAAAAAAATATATATATATATATATATATATATATATATATATATATTAGACCGAATTGATATGAATAATCCATTAATAAATTTTTTTTTTAAAAAAACAAAAATTTAGATATTAGGTACGCTAATTCGTATTGCAAATCTTTGACAGTTACTACAGAAACAAAGAGAGAGAATACAACATACGCGAGCGACGAGGTCGGCGTCTACGACGGGGACACCATGGGACTTGAAAAGATTGGAGACGGTGCTCTTCCCCGATGAGATTCCACCCGTTAGTCCTACTATTCTCATCTTCTCTATTTTTCACGCTCAACTCTGCCTCTGACTCTGACTCTGACCCTGACCCAGAGCGAGTTTCTTATTTTTTGTGAGCAACTTGGGCTATAGATTCATATTATATTGTACTTCTATCATTCAATAACATCAGGAAGCGCAACTGGTGTAGTGGTATCATAGTACCCTCCCACGGTACTGACCGGGGTTCGATTCCCCGGTTGCGCAAACCCTTTTTTTATATATTTTTTTTGTTTGTTGGCTGAGATATGATTCTTGAAGAATAAAAGCAACGAAGATACTTGTATAAATTCTCACTCTTCCTTGGAAGTCAGTTTCGTTTTGCAACCAATGATGATGAATGCTATGACAAGCAAGATTGTGTATCTAGTAAGCAATTGCTCGTCTCTTAAACACATACACCAAATTCAAGCCCAACTCATCCTCCAAGGTCTATACTCAAACACCACTATTGCCCACCACTTCATCACTGCGTCCCAATCATTAGGCCTGTTGGATTCGGCTCTTGCTCTCTTTGCTCAACTACACAGACCCCATGTTTTCATTTGCAACACTCTCATTAGAGCCTTCTCTCACTCTCACATCCCCCATACCCCTCTCTATATATACACCCACATGCATAGAAACTGTATACTTGCTAATAATTATACCTTCCCTTTCCTCCTTAAGTCCTTGTCTGACTCCCATGATCTTAAACAAGCTCAATACGTACATACCCATGTCGTGAAATTGGGTCATCTTTATGATATTTATGTCCAAAATTCATTTTTGGATGTGTATGCATCGTGTCAACAAATGGGGTTATGTCATAAAGTGTTTGACGAAATGCCTCAGAGAGATGTTGTGTCATGGACGGTTTTGATTATGGGGTATAAGAATGCTGGGAAATATGATGATGCTTTGATGGCTTTTGAGCAAATGCAATATGCAGGCGTGGTGCCAAATCATGTTACTATGGTCAATGCATTGGCGGCGTGTGCAAACTTTGGGGCCCTTGATATGGGGGTGTGGATTCATGATTTTATAAAGAGGAGTGGATGGGAATTGGATGTGATTTTGGGGACTGCTTTGATTGACATGTATGGAAAATGTGGGAGAATTGAAGAGGGGTTGTGTGTTTTCGAAAGCATGAAGGAGAAGAATGTGTTTACGTGGAATGCACTTATCAAAGGGCTAGCACTTGCTAAAAGTGGTGAAGAGGCGGTTTTGTGGTTTAATAGAATGGAGCTAGAAGGGTTCAAGGCTGATGCAGTGACTTTGGTTGGAGTGCTTTGTGCTTGTAGTCACTCTGGATTTGTGGATACCGGAAGATGGATATTTAATTCCTTGATTGGTGGGAAGTATGGGTTTTCACCTGGTGTTAAACATTATGCATGTATGGTTGATCTGTTTGCGCGTGCTGGATATCTTGAAGACGCATTCAAATTCATAAGAGACATGCCTTTTGAGCCTACGAGAGCTATGTGGGGATCGTTGCTTGCTGGTTCTAGAGCTCGGGGGAATTTGAAATTCAGTGAGTTTGCAGCCTGGAAGCTTGTGGAACTGGAACCAGAGAATAGTGGTTACTATGTTGTGCTCTCTAATCTGTATGCAGAGATGGGAAGATGGAGTGATGTTGAGAAAGTGCGGAGTATGATGAAAGAGAGAGGACTTATGAAGGACTTGGGTTGTAGTTCTGTGGAGCTTGAACCTCAGGAGCATGTTTATGAATTATTAGTAGCACATTAAGTCATATGCGTGCGGTGAGATGATTATCCAGTTTGTTTAATAGATGTGCCTCTATGGTCTGATTTGACCCTGGTAATTTTACAACTTTTCTGAACACTCTGACTTAGCACAAATATTTGGCCGCAGGATTAATGATTTAATCAATTTGCATCTTCTTACTTAAATGGCCATACAGATGCTCTAAAATAGCTAACTTAAGGGAAGGAATGGAAACATCCGCTTCAAAGCTGCGATCTTTTGGTTGTTGAATCACATTATTTGCTGTCAGTCAAGGCTACACTTTAATTGAACTTGATGTGCCTGTTTCAACCTTCTACCTCAGCATCCCAGTTTCGATATCAGTACAAAGGTAAACACTACTCTATACTTTTTTTGTTGAGGAGCTATAGCCAACCCCAAATATTTTGGGACTAAGATTTGATTGTTGTTGTACAGTAGACTAATAATCCATTTATAGCATTGTATTGGGATTTTCTGCAACCAGAATAATTGGAAATGTTCAAATTAGCTCCCTCTTTTCTCTTCTCAGTGAATGAACGGGTCAGTGGGCAATTATTTCCACTTAGAGTTGAGGACAAGCTGTTGCTTATCTAGAATTTTTTTATCTTAGACTCCGGATATGTCAATTCCCTCTAGTTCCTAGTTCAACTAGTTACACTGTATAAGAAACTACAATTGTTGAATTGCAATTTTCGGCTGTTCAGAGAATAAGGATGAATTTTACAGTCGGGATCATATAATCTTGTTGTTTTAAGCATAGGAATTGGTGATCTCTAAATTGTGCAAGAGTAAACATTTAATATAATAAAGTAGTACATAAACTTCTTTTGATAAATAAAGTACATAAACTTCAAGTCTCGAACTTGAAGATTGAAGGCAAAACACCATAAACTTCATGCCTCCAACTTGATGATTGAAGGCAAAACACTAGTAACAACTCGTTAAGGCTCCTTAAAAGCATAGTTTCCCACATTGAAGTGGGAGATTGTAACACTGAACTCAAAACACACAGGTCAAAGGGCATGCTTATTTAAGAAAAATTAAAATAGAGTAGCAGGCTGCAGCTAACTCCTTAGTGCTTCTTTCGCAAGGCTTGGACCTTCAACCAAGCTGGCCTTGCTGTGATATCAGCTACCCATGCACTGACATGGGGGCGTGAATCAAAGAGCTTTTGAGATTGTGTGCCCAACAAGTATTGAAGAGTTGGAAGGTGATGTAAATCTGCCAAGGTGAAGCAGTCACCTCCCAAGTATTTTGAATGAGCCAGTCGGTTCTCATAGACATCAAGAACCTTAGCCAGCTTAGCTTCATTTTCCTCTACAATTGCTTTGTCTGTAACCATGCCAAGCATTGGCTTTATTCCCAGCTCCCAGACTAGCTTTGAAGCTACTGGGTCATACTGTTGGGCCTCCACCTCCATCCAAACCAATGTGATTGCCATCTTCTTGGAGTCTTGGTGTATCAGTTGGGTTCCCTTGCCAGCATACTCGTAGGCAACGTATTTGGTAATTGCCCTTGATTCTACATTAAAAAAGGTCGAAGCATGAGAATCAAACCAATTATATGCATCCATTAAGAGTATGTTTGATGGTGGGAATATATAAATATTTTAGTAGATAATTAATGTTTGCCTATTTCATGTAAACTTTACCAAAGAGCTTCAGATCTCCATCTTCTAAAGCTGGAACTTGACCAAATGGCTGCATAAACAAGTATATGTAAGATATTATAATGATTATGTTAGGAAATACAAAGATTGGAAAGGCAATATAATACATAATCCTAAGCAGTAGAGGTACATGAATGTTTAGATTCCTTACATTGAGAGACAGGAAATGATCTTTTTTATGTTCACCAGTGCTCATATCTACAGAAACAAACTCAAATTCAAGCTCTTTCTCATAAAGGATAACTAGAACTCGGTTTGTAGCTGTTGAGATAAGGCTTCCATGGGCTTTGATGGCTGCCATGACTGCTGAATTAGATTGATGAGAAACAAAGAAGAGATAGAGAAAGGAATAGATGGCTTATAGCAATGAGGGAAGTGGTTATACTTTATAATGTATTTTCCAAGTTGGGTGAGTTGCAAATAGGCTTTCTAGAATGCTCTATTTGAAAAGTCTATCAAACTGTGAATTTGCAATCTAATCCTGGACAAAGTCGTGGAAAACAGCCTAGAAATTTCGTGGCAGCTTGTTACATACACAATGATTCAACCTGCCCCATCCCTTCTAGTTTATTTCGATAGAAAATGAGAATGGTACAACTTTATTAGTTTGAACGGTCAAGTAAGCAGTACTATTTAGTCTATTTTATGTAGAAATAGATATATTTTAGTCAAAAGGTATCTGAATCAGGCTCTCAGTGGCTTCTAGGATGTTACATAAGCTCTTAAAGTCAGTCACAACCTCAATCAATGTGAGAGACTTGAGTGTCCAGTTAAAGGGGTATTAACTTTAATTTAGTTTAATCATAATTAAATTATTTAAGCAGTTAAATTTTAAATGAATTGGCTAGAATAGCATGAATTGATCAGAGAGGCTAAAAGCCGTTCAAAATTTTGCGATAAAGTAAAAAAATTGATATAAAACAATTTCTTAACAGGTACTTACGGTGCCGACTATTTATTTTACTTTGGATTACATGGACACTAGGATCCAAATCTAGGCGAGTCCCACAGCCACAGGACATAATGGACACGTTTTTCTTCAGCCTGGTGCAGAAGATAATGTTAGAAAAGGACGACTTTGTAGACGGAAGAAGCAGTGTAATACAGCCAAATAGGCAATGACTTTAGAGAACCGAGAATATAATGCAAAGGCAAAAGATTTGTTGGGTTTTTATTAGTTATTGGTCCACAGTGCTGTTGACTCGTTTATCTTTTAGTCTTTTGGGGTGCTCCATCCATTCAGTAACATACGTTCCTTTCTTAAATGAACTAATATAAAAAAAGGATCAATATCTAGAAACAGAGCATATTCGTAGCATATTCTCGGGTGTACAGCATTATTCCTAGCAAAATATATTTGTCCTACTATCAAAAAAAAAAAAAAAAAAAAAAGAGGGAAAGACTGATTTAACTTTTTCTTGTCTACAACTTGGTAATGTCATTAATATTGTAGATAAGAAGGAAACTTTTTTTTTTTGTTTTTTTTGACAATAGATAAGAAGGAAACTTGAGTATTAAAAATATAAACTTAGACACTGGTTACCAATTCATCGAGATTCTCTTGCTTTGAAAATGATGTTATAGTCAGTTATTAAAATCATGTTATTAACCAGACTTTCACCTCGTTTTCTTTGTTAACAAAGTTTGTATCTTATTATTCATTGGTTGGGATTTGGATCATATGGGGTAGGTATAAACCAAGGGTTATGTTAAAAAATAACCCTTGGTTTATACCTAGAGTAGAAGGGGCTATTTGTTGTGTCCATCCCATGGGGCAACTTATGAGAGATTTACCCTTTATTCAACCAAGTGGTTTTTGTTGTTGATAACCACAAGGATCAAAATGAAAATCTGTTGAAAAGTCAAGCACTAAATTAAATGTTTTCAATACATCAAGACCAAAATGAAACGAGACCTAAAATATGAGGATCAAATAAATTAGGAGTTTTTTAACTAGCGAGTCGACGCCTACCTAACCCATTGAAATGGTGGGTTGAGTTAACCCATTGGTCACACGGTTGATTTTTTTTCTTTGGCTATCTGACCCTGTTTAAAGTAATGTCCATTCTTACGCTTATTGCTCCAATGTTCTTTTCTTTATTTCCTTTCTTTTTTATTGTTTTTTATTCACAGATTCTTTCTTCATAAAGTCAAGGCTTGAAATAAACTTAAAAATTTATATATTATTTAACTTTTATTTATATGTGTTTTTTTTTTAATTCTTTTTTATTTGTATTGAAAGGATGATAAAGACAATAATATTGAGTTTCTTTGCAATAAAAAATGCATGTCGTACTAAGTTGATTTGATTTTCAAAAGATTAGGTAAAGGCCATGAACGTTGTAAACTATTTAGGTTATCAGCACAAACACGATTTAACCTAAACCTCATCAGCTTGAATCAGAATATTATCAATCCAACTTGTTTACTAAGTTCTCGTGTGTGCGTGGGCATACGCATATATATATATATATATATATATATATATATATATATATATATATATATATATATATGATTAATAGTGAATCTAATTTCATTATTATTGTGGATAAGACCTCAAAGAAACTTTGTGGTTTGCCTCCAGCCTGCAGTTTCAATGGGGATTAAGATGAACTAGGAGGGTTTGACACTTCAATTCATCTAAATTCTCACTTGCATTTAATAAAAGTGCCCTTGTTTTTTGCAGTTATTCATGTCATCTTTCACCTTCTTTTATCCGTTAACAAAATTTGTACTTTGTATTATTGTGATTGCCTTATTGGCTGGATGGGAAGTGGATCACATGGAGTAGGTATAAATCTTGAAATGAACCTGAGGAGCGTGCATATGGATTATTAGTGCAACAAGTCTCATTGCACTGGCATAGGAGTTTTAAATAGTGCATAAACTTGATGCTTTCAACTTGAAGACTGAAGGCACAACAACAACAACAACTTGTGAAATCAAACTCTAGAAACATACAAGGCTCCATTGAAAATGGCAGACTGCGAACATTAAAATCAAAATACATGTAGTAAAAGCACACATACATATAGTCGATAGCAAAGAGTAGTCGCCAGGGTCAATAGCAGTCCATTCCTTACTGTTGGCTTTGCAAGGCAAGGGCCTTCAACCAAGCTGGCCTTGCTGTAATGTCTGCTATCCAAGCACTCACATGGGGGCGTGAATCAAAGAGCTTTTTAACTTGTGTCCCAAACAAGTAATGCAAAGTGGGCAAATGGTGCAAATCCGCCAGGGTGAAGCAATCGCCTCCCAAGTATTTTGACTGAGCTAGTCGACTCTCATAGATATCAAGGACCTTAGCTAGCCTATGTTCATTTTCCTCCACAATTGCTGTGTCTGCACTCATGCCAAGCAGTAATGGCTTATACACCAGCTCCCAGGCTAGTTTTGCAGCTATCTGTTCATACTGTTGGCTCTCCACTTCCATCCAAACAGACGTAATTGCCATCTTCTTAGAGTCTTGGTATATCAGCTGGGTTCCCTTGTCAGCATACTCACAGGCAATGTAATTTGTAATTGCCCTTGATTCTGAATTACAAAAGGTCAAAGCATGAGGATCATACTCATTAAATGCATCCATTATGCTTGAACGGAAAGAGAGGAGAGTGATAAACTAACCCTTGTCCCAAAACCTAATACTGCTAATGGAAGTTTCAATTTTACGAGTGAGAAAAGGGAAATTGATTTGAGATATATTAATGCCTTTCTCCCCGGTCCAAACAAGAGCAAAACTAGAACTATTAACTAATGTCTACCAATTGCATATATACTAACCAAAGAGCTTGAGATCTCCATCTTCAAAAGCTGGAACTTGACCAAATGGCTGCATAGACAAGGAAATGTTAGCTAGACTCAAAAAGATTATAACAACAACAAAATAATTGAACCTATTTCATTGTTGTTTTTCTTGATGGTTATAATGAATAATGGGTTTTTTGTACTTGATCCTAAAAAAGTAAAATTTCCTTACATTGTGGGTCGACAGGAAGTGTTCTTTTTTATGTTCACCAGCACTCATGTCTATAAGAACAAATTCATGGTCAAGCTCTTTCTCATAAACGGTAGCGAGAACTCGCAGTGTATTTGTTGAGAGAGGGCTTCCATGGACTTTGATAGCTGCCATGATGGGGAGAATGGTTATATGGTCAAGAACAAAGAGCAGACAGAGCAAGCAATATACCACAGGCCTCATCTGATCCATTTATATATTGGTATATGAAAGAATAGTTTATGCCAGACATATATTAGCCCATTAGCATAAGCTCTAACTTAATTCTACTTTGTATACAAGTCAAGTCTCTTACTTATGCTAGAAGTCTATTAGTCTAAGGTTTAATCTATTATATATACTTATGTTTCACTGTAACAAAGATTTTGTACTACACTCTTATTTAATGAAGATGTAACCCTTAAGGGTTTTCTCTACGTAGACCATAAGGCTGAACCACATAATCGTAATATTCTTGTGTTTCTATTTTATGTTTCTCTCTTCTGCATCGGTTTAAATTGGTATTTGGAAGGAAGGGTAAGATCATAGAATAGTCCCTTATTTATTTATTTTGGCCGAATGAGAATTCTTAATCCTGGCAAAGGTCAAGAGAAACAGAAAGTTGAAAGTGGCAGGTGATTACGTATTGGATGATTTGTTTTATCAACCACTATTATTGGTTTGGTGGCCTTTCAACTACTATATTATGCCGACCAAAACAAGTGGTTTTATTTTACTGGTGAGCATCAGGACCAAATTAGTAATATTTTACTTGCAAATTGATAAATTTTAGCCAAAGCTCCAGTGGCTTAAAAAATTCAACAATCTACTTCGTGGAAAACGTTTATCTCTGTACTCTTCTTATATAATTTTATTATATCTTTCATCTTTCATCTTTCATGTTTGTAAAATTTTAAAAAGATCAAAGATCAATAACTATGCGATCAACTACATGTTTAAATTTCAAATTTTTGTAATATAAATTTATGCATAGAAAATAAGTTTACAGATTGAATATTAAATAATTTTCAATTTAAACAAAATTTGACATATATGTTAAAAATATATAATAATAAAAAAATGTAATCTAACGGTTAGATTTTTAAATATATATATATATATATATATATATATATATATATGAGATAAATTTGTAAAGTTTTTCTTCAAACAAGTTTAGAAATAAACATTTTTCCCAATTTGTTACATATGCTCTAATGTTAGGCTGATGGCAATATAATCATCAAAGTAGTTTGCAAGGGGGCCAAAACTGGCTAAATCCACTTAGTATAGTGGAGTCAGGTTTAGAAGGCCCAAAACAATTAATTTGTTAGAGTATGGGCTTCTGAGGTCAATTTTAATGCGCCTTTATGGTCAAATTGCCACGTTAATAGCAAAAAAGCTGAATGAATCACCAAAGAGAGACTAAATTAGGGATTAACACTTCCTCGGGTCTAGCCGAGGTGCACATGTTCATATAAAGTTCAAGTCTCACATATACGATTATGTTACACAGTTTATCTATTTTCTTTCAATTTCTCATCCCCTAATTTGGAGTGGTTTCCTTTCCTTATATAGTCAATCGAATTGCATCACAACCCTCCACTTGTATAGTCATGGGCCTTCCTTTGGATACTTATCCTATCAGGGTTGTGCTGGAGGTAGTAGAGTGTGCTGCAAGCTGTGAGGCTACTATTGAGGAATCATTCTTTTATTAATGCGACTAGCTAAGTTGGTACAATGCATTAAATGTGGAGGTGATAATTACTTTATCTGGATATTTTCCTTCTTCTTTGCTTACATGTCTCTACCATCTTTCTCGGTATCCAATTTCCTAGTTCAAGTGGCTTGCTCAATAATTCCCAAGGAGCACTCACTATTCAGGCTCCTTGGAAGGTTTGCCTCTTCGTCTTTCCTCCTCAGACTAGGCCCTCGAGCTCTATTTCATACTCGGGTTTTACCCCTCCCACACAACCAATTGCTTAATACAAGGTAATGACTTGGTCTGCATTCATTCTTCCAATGTAGTGAACCCGTTCATCTATTACTCTTGTTCTCTGATCATACAATGTTTTTACACTCTTTCCTTTAATCTAATTTATTTATTTTTTTATAAGTTGTAACTTGTACTTACACTCAAAAAAATATTTAAGAATAATGGTGTTGAGGTGGTACGCTTGTTTAAGTTTGACTTTCGCACTAAGTAATGTAAATGGGTTACTTAGTACTAAAATTGAATAAATTAAATTAATTAGACTAGGTCGTGCAAAATTAGGAAAAAAAAAATTAGAAATTGAAAATTAGAAAATTTTCTTTCAGCAAAAAAAAAAGGCAAAAATTAGAAATGCATTTGAATTCAATATAGATTCTGATTATGCTTTGACTTTAATAAAACTAGAATATAACTTCTATAGTGAGCCGCACAATGTGCGGGGTACCTTCTTTGTATATTCTTCAAGAATTTTACTATATTTATTTGATGTTTACATAACTAATTTTTATGAACAATTTAAATAGTAAAATTTGGTTATATTTTTTTTTTAAATAACTAAAAGATTACCTAATTCTATTGATAGAGTATGTATCTTGAATTATAAATTTCCCAAGTTTTAGAACAACAGAAATTGTACATTTGAAAAAAAAAAAGTGTAAATTATTTTTTAAAACTTGGATTTTTTGGTATATTTCACTTAAAACTTAAACTTTCAATTTTATTTTCAGAATCAAAATTTTTTTTATTTAAACTTCAAATTTTTTTAAAAAAACTTTCAGTTCTTAAATTTTAAATTTTAAATCATGTATCTTCCAGACTTTCACCTTGTTTTCTCTGTTGACAAAGTTTGTATATGGGAGTAGGTATAAACTAATATTAAAAATTTATTTTAGTTAGTCGGTTGGTATAAATCAATACTTTAGTTCATCTCGTTTAAAATCTCGTCTCATTCTTACTCTTTCACCTGTGATTTTGGCCCACATATAAACAAATCATTATTTTTTTTCTAAACCTCTTTTTTTTTTCTTTTCTTTTTTCCTTCTTTACTTTCATTAAAAATGTGTTTTTCTTGTTTACCTTACTCACATTTGATTTTTTGTTTCCATTAAGAATGTGTTTTTTTTTAATTAAAAAATGACATGTTGTTTATTTTACCTTCTTTTCCAAATAAATAACCGCACACGTAGCCCATTGAAATGGTGGGTTGAGTTAACCCATGGATCACATGGTTGATGTTTTGTTTTCCTTTTCTTTTCTTTTTTTGGCTTTTTGATCTTTTTTTTTTTTAGAGTTACGTTCAAACTATGTAAACTTAAAAATTTATATATTATTTTACTTTTATTTTTATGTGCTTTTGTTCATTTCTTCTTTTTATTTGTATTAAAAGGATGACAAAGACAATAATATTGAATTTATTTTTTTATTTTGTATTTTTTTTATTGCATGTAAAATAAATACAAGTCGTACCAAGTTGAGATGATATTCAAAAGAGCAAGTAAAGTTCATAGACATTGCAAACCGTTTACGTTACCGGCACAAACACGATTTAACCTAACTTTTTTTTTTTTTAGAATGCGACTTAACCTAACTTGATTAGACTGAATCTGAATATAATCAACCCAATTTGTTTACTAAGTCCTTGTACCAAGTTCATTATTCTTGTGAATAAGACCTCAAAGAAACTTTATGATTATATTTTACTAAGTCCTCTAGCCTGGGAAATGAAATAAACTTGGATTGTTTGACACTTCAATTCATCGAGATTCTCACTTGCATTTAATGAAAGTGCCAATTGTTCTGTTATTCATGTCATATTTTACCTTCTTTTTTCTGTTACTTTGTAGTTTGTATTATTGTTATTGCCTTATTGGCTGGGATGAATCACATGGAGTAGGTATAAATCTTGGAGTCCTTGACTTGTGTGAATTATGAATTTTCACGCACTATTGAACATTTTTTTTGCATTTCAATAGGGCATAGTCCCTAGCTACGTCTATCTGATCTAAATGGAGAGAGAGAGAGAGAGAGAGAGAGAGAGAGAGAGAGAGAGAAGGGGGGGGGGGGGGGGGATTAAACTAAGTTTGAGTAACGTGGGACATGAACCTGAGGAGCATGTCTATGGATTATTAGTAGTGTATAAACTTGATGCCTTCAACTTGAAGATTGACGACACAACAACAATGACAACTTGTGAAACCAAACTCTAGAAACACACAAGCCTCCACATTGGAAATGGCAGACTATGAACATTAAAATCAAAATACATGAAGTCAAAAGCACACATGCTTCTTGGAGACAAATGACCAGAGAGTAGTCGATAGCAATCCATTCCTTACTGTTGGCTTTGCAAGGCAAGGACCTTCAACCAAGCTGGCCTTGCTGTGATGTCTGCTACCCAAGCACTCACATGGGGGCGTGAATCAAAGAGCTTTTTGACTTGTGTCCCAAACAAGTAATGCAACGTGGGCAAATGGTGCAAATCCGCCAGGGTGAAGCAATCACCTCCCAAGTATTTTGACTGAGCCAATCGACTCTCATACACATCAAGAACCTTAGCTAGCTTAGCTTCATTTTCCTCCACAACTGCAGTGTCTGTACTCATGCCAAGCAGTGGCTTTATTGCCAATTCCCAGCCTAGCTTTGAAGCTGCTGGGTCGTACTGTTGGGCCTCCACTTCCATCCAGACAGATGTAATTGCCATCTTCTTAGAGTCTTGGTATATCAGCTGGGTTCCCTCGACAGCATACTCACAGGCAACGTATTTATTAATTGCCCTTGATTCTGAATTACAAAGGCTTAAAGCGTGAGGATCATACTAATTAAATGCATCTATTATATTTGAACGCATAGAGAGGAGAGTAATAAACTAACACTTGTCGCACAAATTTAAATTGCTAATGAAAATTTCATGAATTTAACGAGTGAGGAAAGGGAATTCTTTTTTTTTTTTTGTTGAGAAATGTGAGGAAAGGGAAATTGATTGAAATATATTAATGTCTTTCTTCCCCGTCCAAACAAGAGCTAAACCATAACTAATGTGTACCAATTGCATATAGACATACCAAAGAGCTTGAGATCTCCATCTTCAAGAGCTGGAACTTGACCAAATGGCTGCACAGACAAGAAAATGTCAGATTCAAAATTATTACAATAACAACAAAATAATTGAACCTATTTCATTGTTGTTTTCGTTCATGATTATAATGAATAATGGGCTTATAGGGAATAGAAGGATTGGATTTTTCTACTTGATCCCAAAAAAGTTCGAGACACATGAATGTTTTTAGTTTCCTTACATTAAGGGACAGGAAGTGTTCTTTCTTATGTTCACCAGCTCTCATGTCTACAAAAACAAACTCATGGTCTATCTCTTTCTCATAGACGGTAGCGAGAACTCGCATAGCAGCTGTTGAGAGAGGGTTTCCATGAACTTTGATCGCTGCCATGATAGGGGAGGATGGTGATATGATCAAGAACAAAGAGGAGATAGAGCAAGCAATATACCACAGGTCTCATCTGATCCATTTATATATACATATATATTGGTATTTGAAATAATAATTTATACTTTTTATATCGGCATTTAAAGGGTAGGTTAGCAAAATTTTTCACAACTTCTTGTCATAATTGTGATATGACAAAATGTAATTAGTGAAAAAAATTATTGGTCCATATGTAAGTGATGATTAACCATTCTCAATCTGCTACATCAAAGTGAGTTTTAGTTATCTCAATTGGTAAAGTCTCTAATGGTTGAATATATAAAAAATTTGGAGTTCAATTCCTGCCTATACCAAAAACCAATTGAAACCATAAATTAGAACTCTCTTAAAAAGAAAAAATATATATTTGCTACATTAAAGTTGTGGCGAAATTTTTTTGAAATAATTTGTGATTTTAGAAATAATTCTTAATTAGTTGAAAGAGCGAGGCAGCTGATTACATATTGGACTTTTCAATTACTATTTTATTCCCGACCAAAACAAGTGGTAGTAACTAGTGAGCATAATGACCAAATTAGTAATATTTTATGTGCAAATTCATAAATTTTAGCCATTGAGCTCCCTGTGCTAGGCTGTCTGTGGCTTAAAAAATTCAACCACAAAGGCTCCGGTTTTGTTACATATGCTCTGATATGATATCACTAACCCCAGCCCCCGAAGAAAAATAATGCTAGCTGATCGCTGCCACATGTGGCTTAAAAAAATTCAACCACCAGTTTATTCTTGGTATTGATGTGTATGGTTGTTCCCCTTGCAATGAAAGCTTCGTAAAATCATTACAGTTGTCCTCTTAATGGATGACCGTTATATTCGTACTCGTCAGAATGTATTAAGATATATAAACTCGAAATATTAAGGGTTGTTTGGTATGCATGCTCAAACTTACATTTTAAACAACTTTACACACTTTTTCACCTACACAAATTTCAAAAAACTACACAAATCTCATCTCAAACTACTCTACCAAACACCCCCTAAACTTATCATTTTTAACGTAATTATCATTTAGTGTACCAACATAGTTTCAATTTATTTTTATCAAATGTTTGTTGCACTATTAATGAGTAAATTCTCACCGGGTGTGAATGGATCCAAAAGATAGTTGCTTCCATCAACTATTAAGGCCTCGTCGTAATTTCTAAGGGGCATAGTTAGGGGAAATTATATTTTTTTTCATTATAAATTATATCTCATTTTATACTTTTTCCTTTGAAGTATAAACATGCATACTTGGCTTTACAAAGTTATAACTCTATTTTAATACCCTCTATGCTGACTATTTTCGTGTTAAGTATAACATGATTAGGTATTGAAAAACCAATATACCCCTTTACAAAACAGTTGGTAGAGAGATAAATTGGTCTTTTTATGCTAAATTTCGTAAAAAAAAAAATATTTGTTAAGAAATTAAATGTTACAAGGTTTTCGATTTGGAGGGTCTATCATGTGTTTTGATGGTTCAGAGGACAAAGTATAAATTGGGGTATAATTTAAGGTGGAAAAAATGTAGTTTCTATGATATACCAACTGATCTTAGACAAATATAGGTCAATTTCAAATTTGATATACCAATTGATTTTAGACAAATATAGGTCAATTTCAAAGTAGCCTCAAGAATCCATATAGGATTTACTCAAAAAAAAAAAAAAAATCCATATAGGAACACTAACAAAAAACTAATCCAGATAGAAACTTCAGCAACATATGTTGTACTCTCAATAATCAAATCCTAAGGGCTAAGCCTAGTTATACACGTACGTTCAGAATGTTCAAGGTATCTCCTTTGTTTTTAGGACAGATTACAGTAAACTTATTTATAGTTTGGCTCGTTTTTACTTTGTCTGCCCATGGTTTAAAACTTAACACTTTATCCACCTATGTTTAGCTCTATTTGGTCTCTGTTATCTATCTCTGTTAAAAATAGGGATAGATAAGCTTTTTTGCTTATATTTCCTGTCTCTCCCCTCCAAAAACATAAAAATAACAAAAATATACAAAGAAACAAGATCAAACAGGGGATTCGTAAAGAAACTAAAATAGATACAACTGAGTCTCAATTTTCATATGCTTGATCCTCTCTCTCTCTCTCTCTCTCTCTCTCTCTCTCATATCTCTGATTTCTCTCTTTCATCTCTTCTCTCTCCGTGGCATTGAGGAGACCAATTGGGCACCATAGTGAAAACCTAGCTAACCCAACATTGAGAAAGCCAATCAGATGAAAACCCAGCAACACCCAGAGTTAAGGAGGCCGATCGGATTGCGTCACTTTGTGGGTTTCATTTTTTGTGTTTTGTTTTGTTTTGCCTTTGGGTTGTGGGTTTGATCTGATTTTGGTGGTGTTGTGGCTTGTAGTGGTTGTAGATTGTGGGGCATTCGGTGGTGGTGGTGGGTTCTGATGGTGGTTGCTTGTGGGTTTGCATTGGATGTAGGTGGACGAGAGAGAAAGAAAGGGACAACAAGGAGAGAATTAGATTTGGGGGTTTTGAATGCGATAAGCGATTGAAGTTGGGATTATGTTGTCTTGTTTGATTTTTGATTTCATGTTTATGATGTCTGGGAAATAATAATGGGCAGGACATATTGAAAGTTTCAAATCTGCACACAAAGACTAACAAGATTAACTCTACGGTAAAAAAAGCCAAAATTGATGAACCAATGAAAGGAGATGGAATTCCTTCAATACCAACAGCTATGTGGTTCAACATTCTTTCCAATTATGTTTTGAATTTTTGTGTCATTTGCTCCTGCCAATGAATTGTAACTTCAAGTGTTTTTAAAGACATTCATGGCTTTGTTTCTTTCATTTTTTAAGCATTCTTTCCCACTTCGTTTTCTTCGGCAACATCTCCAAGTATGTCATTTTCTACTATGGCAAGGAGATCTTCTAAACAGTAAATTCAACTTCCCAGCCCAAGCTCTTCCAAATAATTTGATTTGTAATTGTTTGAAATTTTATATGTAATATTCATTTATGTTTTTCAAAAGAATTCAAATCCTACCCTTTTGATTCGTGCTATGTTATGTTTTGGTGGTAAAAGTTGTTTTTTAACAGAAAAACCAAAGGTGGGTAACAAAGACTAAACGGAGTTAAACACAAATGGACAAAGTGTTAAGATTTAAATTGTGACTAGGCAAGGTGAAAACGGACCAAGCCACAAGTAAATTTATTGTAATTTACCTTTATTTTTATCAAGCTTATCTAGTTCAACACCCTTCAGGAAAACATTAACTTAAAATTCATATAATACGTGAGGTAGATTTCGGCATTATAACCTATGATTTGTTCCCAAAGGTTACTGGGATAAAGAGTGACGGATTACTTTGTCTTTGATGAGTTTAAACTTTGAACCTTATTACAATAGGTCCTTAAGGCACTAAAACCTTCAAACAAGTCAACATAAATAAAAATTCCTTATAAACTAATCAAATAATTCATATATTTAATTTTAAAGTTCCGAAGGGTCTCTTTCTAAATACATCTTCTGTTTGGGTGTGTGCGTATTGGAATTTTCTGAATTTTGTAAATATCCATTAAACTATGTTATTGGCAAATTAGTTATTCGGGCTTAATTGGTTAATTTTTTTAAAATTGGCAATTAATCGTAATTGGGCTATAAAGTCTAAACCGGTTCGTTTTATAATTAATTAAATCTAGCGGAATTGCAGCCAATAAAGTTAAAAAAATAACTAATTAAATAATTATTTTATTAACAAACCGTGTGAATAATGAATTTGCACCCACTGTCGAACATTGTGCTTGCATAGCAATAGTGAATAGTTCATAGCTACTTCTTTTTTATCTATATTAGATGTGAAAATAGTCAAATACAGTGTTGTTGAGAAAGCTAAGGGTATGAGAGAGAGAGAGAGAGAGAGAGAGAGAATGCATCAGGAGTATTAGTGCAACAACTCCCATATGCTTGATGCCTCCAACTTGAAGATTGAAGTCAAAACAACAATGACAATTTATGAAACATACAAAGCAAGTCTCCCATCCTAGTGCAATGAGACTCATGAAAGCAACCTAGAAACATACAAGTCTCCACATTGGAAATGGTAGACTGTTAACCTTAAAATCAAAATACATGAAGTAAAAGCACATATACTTAATGATGATATCGAAAATCGTCAGTAAGCTACATGATCCTTGCATGTTCTAGACAAGACCTGCACAACAAAGAAGAAGACCTTATAGAAAGTATCAGTGTGGTACCGGTCAAATATCCTTCGAATGTTAAGATAGAGAACTTTCACAACTCTAGAGTGCTAGAGCTAGGGTAAATTATGTGTACCTTGATTTCTGAGGGTTTTGAATTTTTATAGTAGTATACAACCGACTTTGGTTTCTTGGCGAAGAAGATATTTCCTTGTAGGGAAGATCCTCGTTAATACACGTATTTTACAGGATCTTTCCATATAGAGATTTAGTTGACTATGGTTAATCGTGGAGCACAAATCATTTCCATTTGAAGTTTCTTGAGAACCAATTAAACCATATGGATGCCACGTCCACCATAGGGAGTCCGTCCACCTTGGACAAGTTCCGTTGTGCTTCTTCCTTCCCTTTGATCATCCACTACCCAATACCGTCGCTCATGGCAGGTTCTGTAAAACGAGACTTTCTACTTTAAATTTATCCTCTTCACTTACTAGAGACAAATGACATCCAGAGAGATCTACAGAGTAGTTAGTAACAATCAATTCCTTACTATTTGCTTTGCAAGGCAAGGACCTTTAACCAAGCTGGCCTTGCTGTGATGTCTGCTACCCAAGCACTCACATGGGGGCGTGAATCAAAGATGTACAGTTTTTAGACCTCTTAAACACAACTAGGTTAACCTAGTTATTTAACCAAGTGATTAACTTAGGTAAATTATGCAAATCTAGGTTAACACATATAAATCATATTATTGAAACAGTGCGAAAAATAAATAATACAATGATATGATAACCTAGGAAAACCAAACCGGTAAAAAACCTGGGAATGATTTAACCTAGCTATCCTCAAGGTAAAACGAATTCACTATGAAAGAATTGAAGTTTACACAATAGCGACCTAGACCACTAACATCCTATTGCTACTTCGAGTAGGAAACTTACAACCACGACCACGTGACAGCTCCGAGTCCACGAACTACTTCTTTCTCAGATCCATAGTATCAACAAGTACACCACTTGTATTTCTTGAAGTTCTTTATGCAGCAACTGAAACAATCATCAAGCTCTCGACATCAATCTTGATCTTGATAACTCTACGTATGTATGAAGGCAAATACCTCTAGATCTCACAAGAGATTCACACATACAATATCAAAACAAAAATACTCTAGAGAGCTTTTAGATACAAAACCTGATGTGGGATGAAAACACTCAACCCGTCCTTGGACGGTCACCACCTTCGCAGCCGTCCAGAAGTTATCCTCAAGACGAGAGTAACGGACAAGGACGTCCAGAGGGTTATAGCGAAGCTACATCCCTCGTCCATGGGATGCGCACAGCCTACCTTATGAGGACTCGTCCATATAAAGATTCGTGGACTAGGATGTTACACTTAGAATTAACAGGCGCGCTCGATGAAGGAATTCCAGGACGAGGGTATCATACTTAGGAGAATCTCCGAATATAATGTGACAATCCCTTATCCCACGCATAACGGTCATGTACCCGTTGTGGAATAGAAGTGTAACTCCTAAACGGTTATGGCAGTTACGTTAAGCCTCCTTGAATCCAGGAGAGGTTCCTGTCTCAATAACCGTCTATAAGAACACTATATAAAGGCTGCTTCAGACAAGGCCAAGGTATGTTCAGTTTTTACTCCAAAAAAGTTGGAATTCGAATAACTTAGAGGAAAAAACTAACTTTGCCATCGGAGGATTTTTGGCCGGCAGCCCCGGTCGCCTTTGATACGCTTTTCTTTCTTTTTCAGGCCGTAGAAAGAACCAGTAGTCCTTTCAAGTCCGAAGCATCCAGCCTACTGATTTTCTTGGCATCATCAAAACCCTAAATCTAAAAGAGGCACACTCTTCTCTCTTTTAAAAGTCTTATAAAAACGTGCTTAGGGTTTCCTTTATATACTAGGAGAAGTAAATCTGAAACCCTAATCCTTAATGGGCTTGAACTGCTATTTAGGCCGACTTAAAATTTTTCAGAAAATTCTTGATCCACGATTCTCGATCGATCAAGTCTGTTCTTCGATCAATCGAGCTTTGCAGAAATAGAATAGTAATTTCCTGCAATTACTCGATTCCAAACTTACATTAAACCAAACTTTGAGCAAGTCTAAACCTAAACTAAATGTTTTGATCATGGTTTGCCGACACAATATACATTGAAATTCTAATACATTAGTCCCTAAAGTCTTAAAACCTAACAAAAGAGCTTTTTAGTTTGTGTCCCCAACAAGAAATGAATAATAGGCATGTGGTGCAAATCCGCTAGGGTGAAGTAGTCACCTCCCAAGTATTTTGACTCAACTAGTCGACTCCCATAAATATCAAGGACCTTAGCTAGCTTAGGTTCATTTTCCTCCACAACTGTTGCGTCTGGATTAATGCCAAGAACTACTGGCTTATATCCTAGCTCCAATCCTAGAGTTGTAGCTATTTTGTCGTACTGTAGGGCGTCAACCTCCATCCAAACCGATGTAATTGCCATCTTCTTAGGGTCTTGGTATATCAGTTGGGTTCCCTTGTCAGCATACTCATAGGCAATGTATTTAGTAACTGCCCTTGATTCTGAATTACAAAAGGTCAAAGCATAAGGATCATACTAATTATATCCATCCATAATTTTTTCTAATGGAAAAAAATGACTTGCAAATGAGGTCATTGCCCTGGGCCCACTTAAAGCCCTATTGTGTATGATGTGGGACCACCCACGCAATAATAAAGCTTGCCCTTTAAATCTAAAACTCCTAAACTTACAAGTATAATCGGTCACAAGAGTTCCTTAATTCCAACCACTAAGCCATCTCCACAGATTTTAACAGATGGAGAGGAAAGTGATAAATTAACTTGGTCCCAAAAACTTAAATTATTGGTGAAAGTATCAATTTAATGAGAGAAAAGGGAAGTTGATTGAAATATATATATATATATTCTAGTCACTTTCGTCTCTCATCTCTCTCTCTCCTTCATCCAAACATGAGGTAAACCATAGACAAGGAAATGTTAGATTCAAAAATATAATAATAATAATAATAATAATTGAACCTATTCATTGTTGTTTCTTCTAGATGATTATAATGAAAAATGGGCTTATAGGAAATGGAAGGGACTGGAAAAGGCTTTTTTTTTTTTACTTGATCCTAAAAAAATTGAGATACATTAATGTTTTCAGTTCCCTTACATTGCGGGACAGGAAGTGTTCTTTTTTATGTTCACCAGCTCTCAAGTCTACAATAACAAACTCATGGTCTAGCTCTTTCTCAAAGGGGGTAGCGAGAACTCGCATTGTAGCTGTTGAGAGAGGGTTGCCATGGACTTTGATTGCTGACATGATGGTGGATGGTGATATAATCAAGAACAAAGAGCAGATAGAGCAAGCAATATACCACAGGCCTTATCTGATCCATTTATATATACATATATATTGGTTTTTGGAAGGAAGGAAAGTTTCAAGTTTCTTTCTAGAACGCTTACTTTGTAAGCCAATCAAACCAGGATCTCGGTTCCTGAACCTTTTTTTTTTCGGCTGAATGAGAATTCTTAATCCTGGAAAAAGTCCGTGGCAGCTGATTACATATTGCCATGTTGGATGATTTTTTCCCCTCTATTATTGGTTTGGATGATCTCAATTACTATTCTATTCTGACCAAAACAAGTCATACTATTTTACTAGTGAGAGTGATAAAGAAAGTAGTAATATTTTTTTGTACAAATTGATAAATTTAAGCCAGAGCTCCCTGTGTGTCAGGCTACCAGTGGCTTCAAGAATTCAACCACTCTAGGTTCCAGTTTGTTACATGTGTTCTGATATTACATCACGGTATCACCGATCCCGGCCCAGCCCCGAAGAAAATAATGTTAGGCTGATAGCAGTGTAATCGTCAAAGCAGCCTACTCATTGCTTAGTATATCCATTTATTATTGAAAATAGAAGCGTGGGAAAACAAGAAACCATATAATAAAGAGCAAAGACTTGGTCTGGATTAGTTGTTCCAGTGTACTCTGGTGCTCGAATGTATTTACATCCTTTCCTTGAGTTTATTAATAAAATGGCGCCTATAGTTGGGACATGGGATGACCATGCTCAAAGTATAACCTTTTTTTTTTTTTGAACTACTAATATAACTTTTATTATATATTTTTTTATGGGGAATAAAATGTGTGTCGTACCAAGTTGACCCGACCTTCAAATGTAAAGGCCACAGAAATTGCAAATCGTTTAAGATGACCTGTTCCTGGCACAAACTCGATTTAACCCGAACTTGATAAAATTGAATTTGAATATTATATATAAAGTGAATCTATCAATTAAATTAGCCCATGGCAATCCAACTAGACAATTTTATTGTTCTTGTGGATAAGGACTCCAAAAAAACTTTGTGATTTGCCTCCAATTAACCTGCAGTTTCAATGGAGATTAAGATAAACTTGGAGGGTTTGACACTTCAATACATTGAGATTCTCACTTGCGTTTAATAAAAGTGTCATTTTCAGTTATTCATGTCATCTTTCACCTTCTTTTATCTGTGAACAAAACTTGTAATTGGTATTATTTTTATTGGCTGGGATGTGGATCACACGGAATGGGTATAAATCTTGAAGTCCATGACTTATGAGGATTATGGATTTTCACGCACTATAGAACATTATACTTGCATAGCAAGAGTGCATAGTCCGTCTAATCTGAGAGAGAGGGAGAGAGAGAGAGGATTAAACTCAGTTTGAGAAATGTGGGGCATGAACCAGAGGAGCATGTCTATGGATTATTAGTGCAACAATCCCATTGCCCTGGCATGGGAGAATTCACTCGTTTTAAACAGTGCATAAACTTGATGCCTTCAACTTGAAGATTGAAGGCACAACAACAATGACAACTTGTGAAAGCAACCGATATAGAAACATACAAGCCCAAGCACTCACATAGGGGCGAGAATCAAAGAGCTTTTTAGCTTGTGTCCCCAACAGGTAATGTATAGTGGGTAAATGGTGCAAATCCGCCAGGGTGAAGCAATCACCTCGCAAGTATTTTGACTGAGCTAGTCGACTTTCATAGATATCAAGGACCTTAGCCAGCTTAGGTTCATTTTCCTCCACAACTGCTGCGTTTGTACTAATGCCATAAACTACTGGCTTGTACGCCAGCTCCATGCCTAGAGTTGTAGCCATTTGGTCGTACTCATGTAGAGCCTCAACTTCCATCCAAACTGATGCAATTGCCATCTCCTTAAGTCTTGGTATATAAGCTGGGTTCCCTCGTCAGCATACTCATAGGCAATGTACTTAGTAATTGCCCTTGATTCTGAATTGCAAAAGGTGAGAAAGTATGAGTATCATACTAATTATACCCACCCATTAATTTTTTTGTAATGAATAAAACTAAAAAAAGAATTGTAGATTTGGTCGCTACCCCTGACTCACTTAAACTCAAACCATGTCATGCATGGTGTGAGCCACCTGTGCAATAATAAGACTTGTCACTTAAATATTCCATACTCCCAAACCCACAAAAGGACTTGCAAATGTGGTTATTATCCCTGGTTCACTTAAATTTAAACTTTGTCATGAATGGTGTGGGACCATTTGCACCACATAAGTCTTGTCACTTAAACCCACAACTTTGAAACTCACGAAACTTACAAGTGTAATGAGTCACAAGAGCTTCCTATCACTAAACTACATCTATAAACAGTTTAAACAAACAAAGAGTAGAGTGATAAACTACTAAATCAATTTAATGATAGAAAAGGGGAGTTGATTGAAATATATTAATTTTTAGAATATATTCCAGTCACTTTCGCCTCTTGTCTCTCTCGGCAGTCCAAACATGAGGTAAATTATGACAGTATGACTAATGTCTACAAGCTAAATAAACACTTACCAAAGAGCTTGAGATCTCCATCTTCAAAAGCTGGAACTTGACCAAATGGCTGCATATATAGACAAGGAAATTTAATTTGATTCAAAATGATTATAATAATAATAATAAAAAATAATTGAACCTATTCATTGTTGTTTCTTCTAGATTATAATAATGAACAATTGGCTTACAAGAAATGGAAGGATTGGAAAAGGCTTTTTTTTTTTTTTTTTTCTTACTTAATCCTCATAGTTTTCTTACATTGCGGGACAAGAATTGTTCGGCCAAAATTGGCAATTAACCCCAATTGTCCAGCTATATAGTTAATAGGCATTGTTTCGAAACTATATTTTTAACTAACATCTTGAATTTCAAAGACTCGATTTAGGGCTTCTAAATCGAGTCTCAGAGACTCGATTTTCCTGTTCTAATCATGTTCTGATTTGGCATTTTTTTCATGTGGCATCCACCTGGACTCGAGTTCCATCTCGACACTTAGAGCCTTGATTTGTGTTCTCTAAGAATGACGTGGTTGATCCACTTGGAAGCCACTGGAAACCGAGTCTCTAAGACTTGATTTCATAAAAGGGCTTATTCAAAATTCATAAGTCATAGACACCAAACCATTCTCACTCACGCACCTTCACTCTCACTCACCCTCTCCACTCTCACTCAGTCTCCACTCTCACGCACCCTCTCCACTCTCACTCGGTCTCCACTCTCACGCACCTCTACTCTCATCCGGTCAATTCCTCACACTCAATTCCTAAGAGACACAGAGACACTGTCAATTCCTCACTCTCATTCTGTCAAATCCTCGTCCTCCACCAAATTCTTGTTCCACACTTCTACCCTCTCTGAAACCCACGCCAAGTAATCCGTTTCTTAAATGATTTTTTTTTTTTTTTTGCGTTTTTTTTTTTTGTTTGTGGGTTGAACTGTTGATATCAGGAAAATTTCAAATTTCTAGATTGAACTATGCATTGTTCTGTAGTGATGAAGTTAGGGTTTGTTAACTGGGTCTTTGTTAAATTAAATTGTTGATGCTAGGGTTTGTTAAAGTTGATGATTTAGCGTTTAATTTATTTGGATCCATGTTACTGAAATTTTGATGACTTTCTTCTTGCTAAATTTGATAATGTCAGAAATGATATTGTGTTTATTAATGTAATATTGCTGTAGTGTTATTTTATTTTATTTTATTCTATTTGATAAGTTCTTGCCTTACCTGCATTTACTATGTTGGGATATTTTATTTGATATTGAATTATTGTTTCGTTTACTTCAGTCATCTATATCATACCAATCCTCCCCTAATTAATTGGCTAAATAGGTTATCCTTTCCATTAGTTTTGGTTGTTTTCGCTAATTGTCTACTCTACTTAAGTTTTTGTTTATATAAAGTTCTCCAAACTCTAGTAAAAAGCAATTGTAAACTCTAGGGCTGCAATTTAGACTTGCAGTAGAGTGTATGTCAGTTATTTGATAGAGAATGTCAAATTATGGCTCTTGCTATGTGATGATTAGGCATGATATTAGATTAGATCATCAAGTTATGAAATTGGTTAGGTAAAAGAGTTTGAGTTCAATGATAAAGACTAGCTGTACTTTCTTGGCTTGGAGGGCATATGCCCTCATGGTGCTCATAGAAGGAATATTGTACTGAAAATTGATATTAGAGTGGAAGCATTTACTATGCAAACCAAACTGATGTTCCATCTAGCAAATCTGCATCCAAGTGTCATACTCTAGTTGAATGGAACTTATTAATGTAGTGAAGTAAAGATAGTCTACCTTAGCAAGGTCAGGTGCAAGGATTGAGATCCTCTCCATTTGGATTAAAATAGACTAAGCCCAGTTAAAAAGATCGGATCTTATGGCATCATTTGTGTATAATTAGAAGGACTAAATTTAACCACCTCAATGGTGTGGTGGAATATTTTAGAAAATAGACATTTATGCTGGCAACTGCAGTCGAATCAACATAGGGGAAGAGGGATAGAGAGACTTTGAATTTCCATTTATGAGGATCAATATGGTGTGTGGCTTGAAATTCAATAAAAACATTGATTATATTATATGGTGGAGCAGCATTGCTGCCGTTACCTTTTGGGACTAACCATTAGGCATCATTTTGTATACAACATTTTGTTTAGTTCTTTTTTCTTTGTTTGTTTGTTTGTTTTTATTTTTATTTTGTAATTTTTATTTTTATAAGCACAACATTTTGTTTAATTCTTAAAAAAGAAAAAGGAAAAGAGGAAAAATCAATAAAAGCAGTTTTGTATTAGATATCATTTTTTACTTGATACAAGTCCACTCCCTTTGGTGTCCTCCCAATCTTTCTAGAACCAAAAATATCGTCTTTGGTGGAGTGCACTAGCCCTTGGCAATTTGTGGGTCCGATGCATCTCCTTGTTTTTTTAGTTATCGTCTTTGTCCACATCTGTAAATGATACATTCCTCTTCTTTGGCATGACCTTTTTGTCTTTGACAGCATTGATCAACAAATTACATTTTCGGTGGTCTCTCTCTGTGAATTTTATATCTTGGATAAAACAACGGTTTTTTGTGGGTAATATCTAACCTTATGCTTGATGTGGCTAATTTAAGTCTTATCTATTTACATTAATATCTCATGGCAAATAGAGAGGATGGCGTAGGAAAAAAGAGTAATATAGCCAAATTAGGTCTGGCAGTTCTGGACTACTTGGAATTTAAGCTTTGGTTTTGGTGGGAAAAAGGCTAGAAAATAGTAAGGAAGATAGGGCTTCTAATGGTTAAAAGAAATAGAAGGACTTCGGGATGAAATGAAGGGAAAATTTTGAGAGTTGGGTTGATGTTCCAGGGTTGTAAACAGTTAGCTATTAACTGTGTTTGGTTCTTTATGGGGTATTTGGGGTTGTTTGATGGTGAGGGATTTAGGGTTTTGAAGTTTTGGGATTTAGGGTTTCAAAGGTGACAAACCCTAAATCCTTGTTGATCTTTCTCCTCTCTCCATAAGTTGAGTTGATTTCATGGGTTGTGGTGGATCATCCTTGTTTGTGATTTCATGGGTCTAGGTTGATTTCATGGTTCGGTGGTTCAGCAAGTGTGGGCTACAGTGTGATTTGATTTTGGTGGGTTTTGTGGTTTGATTTCGGCGAGGTGATTTGATTTTATGATTCGGTGGGTTCGTGGGTCTTTGTTGTGAATTGATTTTAGCTAGGTTTCAACGAGTGTGGCTGTGATGGTTCGACGAGTGTGGGTCTGGGTTGATTTCATGGATTTGGGCAACTGTGGTTCAGCAAGTGTGGCTAATTTTGGGATTTAATTTTGGTAGGTGTGATTTGATTTTGGTGGGTTTTGTGGTTTGATTTCAACAGGGTGATCTGATTTTGTGATTTGGTGGGTTCGTGCATCTCTGTTGTGAATTGATATTGTGATTTTAGGATTTGGTAGGTTTGTGGTAGTTGTGATATGGGTGGTAGATTTTTGGTAGGTGGTTGGGTTTGTATGGTGGGTCTGTGGTGGTTGTTGGTAATGTTTGAGTTTTGGACAAGGTGGCTATTGGTATTGTGGTGGCTATTGGGTGTGATTGGGTTTTGGTATTGTGGTGGTTGGTGTCTAGCGGCTAGCGGTGTGTAGGTTTATTGGGTTGAGAAAGAAAAAGAGAGACAGAGAGGGAGAAAGAGAAGGGATAATAGAGTAATAAAAAATATATAAAAAGGAATAAAAAATAATAAAGAAAGAATATTTAAATGAAGTAATAAAAAATAGAAGTCTTGATATTAAATGTATTGTAAAGTAAGGTGTTAAATGCTATAAGAGTGGCCTTTTAAGTTGTTAAATACTAAAATTTATAAAACCCTTGATGTGAATACTCTAAAGAGCATCCACATCAGTGGATGCAAATTTCTCTTCTATTTTATACGGAAAAACTTACTTTTTCTATTTTACACATCCATTTTTACAAAAAACCCACATCAGTTTATTTATTCTACACATTTATTCAATAAAATATTCATTATTACCATTTTTTATTATTCCCTTCCTCACTGCCCTCAACCCACAATATCCACCACCGTGAGCACAACCCAAACCCATGGCAACCCAAATCCACAGCAAGCACACCCACGGCAAATCTACAATGAGCAAATGGCGAGCACACCCACGGCAAACCCACGATGAGCAAATGGCAAGCAGACCCATCGCAAACCCACGGTAGCTAACGGCGAGCAGACCCATCGCAAACCCATGGCAGCAAATGGCGAGCACACCACGACAACAAACGGCGAGAAAACCCACAGCAAACCCACATCACTCAAATCGCGAGACCCGATCTACAGCCCCTTCAATCCATTGCCAAAAAATCGAGAGAGAATGTCTAAGAAAGAATGGAGAAGAATGAAGATAGAGAGAAGAAAGAGTGAAGAGTCAGACAAAGAGGCAAAAAAGAAGAAAAGAGTAAGAGAAAGAGAGAGTTGTGTTGTGCGCCTGAGACAAAGGGAGGTGAGAGTCAGTCAAGTAGAGAGGAGAGAGAAATTATTATTAAGATATTAAATACACATGCTACAGTATCCGTGTAAATTTACACGGTACTGTAGCAATGTGCATTTTATACATGAGTTTACACCCACTAATGTGAATGTTTTTTTGCTCAAAATGTGTAAAACTAGTGACTTTTTTTCATTTTGCACATTTATGCACATTTATGCATCCACTAATGTGAATGCTCTAATAGTGTAAATATTGTTATGCAATTTAAAATTTTAAATGACGTGGTAGACTGTACACATTTAAAGTTTGTAATGGAAGAGTCAACTCAAGGGTGAACTAAGGTAAAAATGATGTTAATTACTACAATCAAAACATGTCATTTCAATAATTATAAAAAAATTTGTGAAAATTATTATATCTTTAATAGAAAATTACAAGCCACCTCCAGTGATTATTCAAAGACAAACTGAAGTGAATAATATCCATGCACTAACATTGCACCCGATGATTATTTTAAGCGTATTTTTAAATAATTGGATATAAGATTCTAGCTAGCTAGCTAGAATAAAAAGTGGAATAAGAGATTTGTTTTCCTACCTAAACCTGAGCTTTATGCTTCATCTCAAGCACCTTGGCCCAAGCAGGTCGAGCTAGGATCTTAGAGCACCATGCTCTCGCACGAGGTCGCGATTCAATGAGCTTCTTGGCTGGCGTTCCCATAAGGCTTTGCAAAATTGGGAGGTGAAGTAAATCAGCAATGGTGTACTTGTCAGTTGCCAAATATTTAAATTTTGCTAGCTGTGAGCTGTGTCTCATACACATCAAGAACATTGCCTAATTTGGCTTCAGCCTCAGCCACCACACCTTGGTCAGGAGCCAAGCCATTGTTTGGCTTAATGACCATCTCAAATATAAGTTTCGTTGCTGGTGGCTCAAACTGGTGGTCCTCAACATCAACCCAATTGGCTACTGTGGCCTGCTCCCTGCCATCCCAGTGAACTAGCTCTTCCCCCTTCTTGCCAAGATCATGGGCCATGCATCTTATTATTGCTCTTGATTCAACAATCAATTGGTTGCATTTTTGTTAGCCAGGAATATCAAAATGTGCAAATTGCATAGGTGTCAAGGTATTTTATATATATATATATATATATATATATATATATATATATATATATATATATTGCTTACCGAATTGCTTGATATGTGCCAGTATCCTCGTATACCGGAACTTCACCAAATGGCTACAAAACATAGATGAACAACTTATTGGATATATATGCGGAAGTAAAGTCTTATGTTGAGCAAGAATGATAAAATGGATGGTTAACATAATATAATTGAGTCAAATTCACTGGCTTAAAGTCTTTTGAGTCAAGTAATATATATGTTATATTAACTATTCAGCCTTCTTAACAAGTGGTATCAGAGCTCATGATGGTATGTGGCAAGGTGTTTAAGGTCCCTTACTTCAGAAAAAGAGAGAATGAGTACCAATGGTGCTAGATAGTGGTGCAATGTAAAGTTCAATGGTTAATATATATAAGCCCATACACGAGAGAGAGCTAATATGACAGTAAGATTTTCTGATGGCCCACAAAGAGGCAAGAAGTACATATAAAGTAGTTTGACTCAAACTCATTAGTTTAAACTTTTTAGTTAATTGGTGTCACTATATGTTATATTAATTACTCAATTGAAGTCTCCTCAAAATATGATCTCCCCAATACGCCTTGTGTCCCATGAGATAACTTTACCAATCATCACATGACATTTCATGATGCATATTTGATATATCAATAATCGAACATATATCATGCCAATTGTAGCACAAATTCAAACCAAATGTTACATTGATATCTTGTAAATTTTCTATTGAATTTACATAACTATAGGTAAAACTCACTCTTGAAAACCAGCTTGCAAGGAGAGGGTGTCCAAGAGCTTATAAACGCATGGTTAAACTTACATTTAACCAATGTAGGACACTAGAATCATAACATACCACCACACTCCACAGTCGACGTCTACGACGACTCACTCTAGCGACACTGGCCCGTTGGTAGCCCTTTCTCATTTTGGTGGCTTCACTCAACTATTAGTAACTTTAATCTAGCCTCGGGGTGATGGTTGGCTCTAATACCAAATGTTACAAACCCATGGATAGAACTCACCCTTGAAAACCGACTTGCAAGGAGAGGATGCCCAAGAGCTAAAAAATGCATGGTTAATTAAGCTTACACTTAACCAATGTGAGACACTAGGATCATAACATAATGCTTAATTAACCAATTGCATATGCCTGCAATCCATTCATGTGCATTCCATGTACCATTTTTAAAAAGCAGTAGAACAATGACAAGAACCAATGAACAAAACAAAAATTACTCACTCAAAACTCATTCAAAGTGTTCACTAAGAACAGGTTGGAAACATTATCGTTATCATTCTTTGGTGTAATTTCTGAGTTATGGAGAAAGATCACATCCCAGTGTACTAACTTACATTCATGGAAAGAAAGGCTTTCTTCTTTTGCTCTCCAGATTAAGATTAACTGAAGCAAACACAAAATCAAGATCATTCTCAAAGAGGCATGCCAAAACCTTCAATGTGGCTGGTGAGTTGAGGCCTCCATAGACTTTTCGGACTGTCATTTACGTTCAGTTCTCCTTACACCACTCCTAATTGATATTGACTGGAAGATGGAAACATAACTAAATTAAGATTGAATGTTGGAAAAATTTATAGAATAGGGTACATATATATAAGGTCAAAATTTGTGGAAAGATAGGATAATGATTGGGGTCATGATGAAATTGTTATGTAGGAACTCCTACTTGTGATGGATATTAATAAAATCGGTAGGCAAAAACATTATTTTAGTATTTACATGTTGGTAGCAGTTAATTTAGTCTCTGTTATTTTCAACTTACAATCAATTTGGTCCCTACTGTCACTAATAGAAAATGCCTATGTCGTTAACAGTATTTTTATAAATGTCAAATAAACTTTTTATTATTGTTTTAGTAGCCATGTAAGCAATAAGTGTGCCAACTGTAAAAGGTTTGGATTTTTAGTTAGTGAATTAAATGTAGGGACCAAATTGACTCTAAGTTGAAAATAGCATGGGGCCAAAATGATTGCTACCAAAATGTAAGGATCATATTGATTAAAATATAGCGATCAAAAGAGTGTTTTCACCAAATCAATATTGATAAAGGATTACATCTAATGTTTTATCAATTCGAACTTAATATGTTAGCTGATGAGGTGCAAATTCGTCAGTCACAATGAATGCGTCCAGATGAAGCCAAGCCCTCGTCCCTGTGGTTATGGAGATGATAGGACTGTTCCCTCAAAGTGGTCACCGGTGTGGTGCCTGCCACAGCGTCTCTAATGCCAAAGTTAGTATAAGGAAATCTTCCAAGTAAAACAATGCTCTAGTATTATCAATAAATTTTTTTTTAAGTGTTTTTCTCATACCTTGGTCTGGTGCTTGTGAGGGCCTTATATATGCTTCCCTGGTTCCTTGCCGTTGTGGTAGTTATTGCGGCTTTAATTCCTCTTTTGGTAATGTCTTGTACTCAATAATGTGGACTTCAATGGGTGCCCAACGGTTTATACAGTTGTCTCCGTAACTGTCAGAGACGTTATTGCCTATATTGAATGGTTTGGATATCTTTGTCACTAATGCGGGTATTTAATTGGCTCGTCCGAGGAGATGACCCCATTGGTAGTGAAGACCTCGTCAATAGAAGCTGGATGCGTCAGTCCCATCAGTTGCCCCCTCGAGTTCTGTGGCCGTTGTGGCACGTCAGGACAACCATCAGAAGTTTAAAAGTTTTCTATAGCTTTTGGGATTTCGTTCTGCATTTAAGGTGTAGTGGTGGTGTTTCGTGCATTGTGGCCACGTGGCACGTTCTAAGCGAAGCGGTTTTAATGCTCCCATTGTGACTCTTGGTTTTCCCACTGATTTTTCAGTTTTTGGTGTCTAGCTTTTTAAACTTCCTTACTTCTTCTTTCCTTTTTTCCACATTCTCTTTTGCTCTGTGTTTTCTGAGTTGCCACCGCTGACCTTATGCTGCCATTGTCACCGTGAACCTTCTGCGTTTTGCCTTCTCTATCCGTTGTTTTTTGAGGTATGGCTTTACTCTTGTTATTTTTCTTTCTTTAAGTAGATATTTTCTGTAGCAACTTCTGATTTTTCTTTGGCTTTCTGGTGATTTCTGGTCTTTCTAGGATTCCCACTTTTTTCTTTTCTTGAGTCCTATGCTTAGCAGCTCTGAGGTTTGGACCCTTTGTCCTTCTGTTTCTTTCCTTTTTGCTCGTTTAGGGGGGTCTTTAAGAGCTTTTTCTCACCTTGAGAAATTCCTATTAGAGGGTAGCGGGTTGAGTGTAGCATAGGGTGATCTGCTACCGTTGCTATGTCAATCAATTAGTTGGTTTGAGGATTTGGTAAAGGAAAGGGGAGTGATGTCAGAGGTGAGGTCGAGTGAATTAGAGACTGGGTTATCGTCTATTGACAGACCCGTAGAAGGAGATACTGTCGTCTCTGCCCCTCAGGATGTTAGGGCTTTCCATGCTCTCGAGGGTGTGTGTAGTCTAGACGGTGATACACTTTCTAGGTTCAAGGATAGATTTCAATTCCTGGCTAGGGTTAGGGTTCGTCTGCCCAGTGAGGAGGATCGGGCTTGCCATTTCTTCCTTGGGGAGGCATGCTTCTATGAGGCTGCCTTTCTTTGTGGGCTTAGGTTCCTCGTCCATCCTTTTATTATGGAATTGTTGGGCCATTTTGGTATTGCTCCTGGGCAACTTATGCCCAATTCATGGAGGATTGTGGTTAGCTGTATAAGGATATGGTTGGCTGCTACAGACGGAGACATGATTATGGTGGACGAGCTTGTTTACTTGTATCATCTGAAAGCGGCTAAGGAACATGGGTATTATGAACTGGTGCCGTGGGAGAGAAGGACTAGGATCGTCCAGGATTTACCCTCGTCATTCAAATATTGGAAGTCCCAGTTCTTTTTCGTGTTCGGGGATGATTGGGAGACTTTCTCTAACAAAGTTTGGGATGATCTCCCAAGGCTGCTCCGTTGGTGGAGTACCCCGAACTTAGGTGAGTCATTATTCTTCCCAACCTTTCAACTTTTTGTTTACTTGCTGTCACTTAACTCTTATGCCTGTCATTCTATGCAGTTAAGAGACGACCTAAGCTCAAAAGTAGGTACAAGGAACGGGTTAAGAAGGCGATCGAGTACGCCAAGACGATCAAGGATTTTGACAACCTGGTGGATCCTCAGACTCTTGCCTTTCATTGTCTCAGCCCTGAGCCATCTACTTACGTCCTGTGAAATTTGGAAATTGAAGAATCGAAGAGTAAGTATTAGGCTTATCCATGTCGATCTTGTTGCTCTCTTTTCCTTTCCTTCCTTTTTTTTTTTTAAGTGTTTTCCTTTTGCAGGAATGACTACTAAATTTAAACAGGGAATGTATGCCCAGATGAGGGCTAAGAAGAATGAGCCTTTGTCCAAGCTTGGGACCAGGGGTGTGTGAGTGATGGAAAAGGGGACTCTCGTCATTACAGCCACACCGTAAACTCCTGCAGCCGAATCAATGAGGACGGCTTCCCCGGATGTTTCAGTTGAAGAGATTCCTTCTCAACGAAATAAAAGGTAGAGGACTGGGGATAAGCAAAAAGAGAAAGTCGACTCCCGGTCCTCTAGCATTTGGGATGATGCCAAGGTGGCTCAGGCTCGGGTGCGAGACATTTTCATCGCTAACGACATGAAGATGTTTTCGGGAATATCGGCTAACAAAGTTGTGGGTCGTCATCTCCATAAGCTTGTTCAGGTATTGTACTTATATGACTTTACCTTTTTCATCTTTTTGTGTCTTTTCTTAACATAGGCTTCAATTTTCAGGTGTTCGGGGAGAGTCTCCACATTACTTCCGAGTACCTCGCCCAGGATGCAAAGGTTACTTCGTCGGTGTCTAGGATAGAGGCTCTGGAGGTGGAGAATTCTAAGCTGAAGAAAGATTTAATCACCTCTATGGACGAGGCCAACTCCGTCAAGGAGAAGATTAAGACTTTGGGAGATGACCTCAGGGCGGAAAGGCAGCTTACACTGGAGAAGGATGAACAACTCTCTGCCGCTTGGGAGAAGCTGAAGGTTATCGCTGCCAAGGCCGTCGAGGGCTTCTAGCAGACTGAGGAGTACAATTCCGTGCTTTTTAGTTGGTACTTTAAGGGTTTCGAGCTTCTTCGTCGGTATATGATCAAGCATCCTTCTTGAGTAGACCTCGAAAGCCTCGATATGAAAATGGTGACCTGGAGATGGCGGCAGACGAGGCTCTCAATCTACAACTTCTGAAGATGTTCCCAAGGATACTCATATGCCCCCTCTAGATGGTGAAGATGCTGCTGCTAATGTTTGACCCTGTTTCAAATTCAACTGTTGTGTTTTTTTTTTCTCTCTGCCCGGTGTGTTTTGGGCTTTTAGTTATATTTTCAGGACAATATTTCTAGTCTAAAAACAATGCTTTTAGCCTAGCGTTTATGGGCTTTTAATTTTAATGTTAAAGCAATGGTATCGGCCCTTTATTCTTGGGCTCTTAGTTTTATTCATGATTGCACACTTACTTGCACATATTCTTGCTCGTGATTGCTTTTGTACTCTTTGTTATGCCCTTTGCTTCTTTCTTTTCCTGCATCAGTACTTTATTAAATATTGGCCTCGTCAATAGCTTACACCAGTCTGGATGAAATCTTAGTCATTTCTATGCTTTGTTGTGACTTACACCCTTTTAGGGATCCTGTCAATTTTTTGGCGTCGTGAGTAACTTACATCTGTCTAGGCGGAATCTTGTTACTTAGCCATTCTTGGGTTTTGTTGTGACATACACCTCTTTTGGGATCTTGTCAATTTTGTGGCTTCGTGAGTAACTTAGATCCGTCTAGGCGGAATCTTGTTACTTGGCCATTCTTGGGTTTTGTTGTGACATACACCCCTTTTGGGATCCTGTCAATTCTGTGGCTTCATGAGTAACTTACATCCGTCTAGGCAAAATCTTGTTACTTAGTCATTCTTAGGTTTTGTTGTGACATACACCCCTTTTGGGATCCTGTCAATTTTGTGGCTTCGTGAGTAACTTACATCCGTCTAGGCGGAATCTTGTTACTTAGCCATTCTTGGGTTTTGTTGTGACATACACCCCTTTTAGGATCCCCTCAATTTTGTGGCTTCGTGAGTAACTTACATCCATCTAGGTGGAATCTTGTTACTTAGCCATTCTTACGCGACTTCCACATTACAAAACCTACACTTATTAAAACATTTGTCTGAATATTGTTTATTGCATTTTGGACTGAATACAATCGTCTGTTACATTTATTGGTAATACTTCTTCAAGTGTTCAATGTTTCATGGTCTCGGGAGTCTCTGTCCGTCTAGGGTCTCCAAGTGATAGCTGCCTTGTCTGGAGTAATGGACGACCTGGTAGGGTCCTTTCCATTTGGGACCAAGCTTTCCTTGAGCAAAGTCGTCGGAATGACTTTGCGCAGGACGAGGTCGCTTATATCAAGTTGTCTGAGCTTTACCCTCTTGGTGTAGTACTCGGCCATCTTCTGCTGGTACTTCGTCATCTTGTCGAAGGCTTTTTCTCTCACTTCATCTAGGCAATCTAGGTTGACTCGTAGCTGGTCGTCATTACTCTCCTCGCGAAACATTTCTCGCCCGGTGCTAGTTATCCCCACTTCAATTGGGATTACTGCCTCGGTGCCATAGGTGAGTCTGAAGGGGGTTTCTCCTGTTGGGGTTCTTGCCATGGTCCTGTAGGCCCACAAGACATTGGCTAATTCTTCTAGCCAAGCGCCCATTGTGTCGTCCAATTTGGTCTTGATTATCTTGAGTAGTGTTCGACTCGTCACCTCCATCTATTCGTTTACCCGTAAATGTCCTAGGGACAAGAATTGGTTCTTGATCCCTAGGCCTAAACAGAAATCCCTGAAGCTTTGGCTGTCGAACTACCGCCCATTATCTAATATGATTGTTCATGGAATCCCAAACCGACAGATTATGCTCTTCCACACGAAGTTCTGGATTCTGGCTTCGATGATGGTTGTCAGTGCCTCTGCTTCGACCCACTTCGTGAAGTAATCAATGGCGACCAGTAGGAATTTTACATGTCCTTTACCTTGAGGCAATGGAACGACGATGTCGATTCCCCACTGTGCAAAGGGCCAAGGGGAGGATCTCGTTGTCAATTTCTCTACTGGAATGCGTTGGACATTCCCAAACCTTTGGCACTTGTCGCACTTCTTGACAAGCTCCCTTGCATCTACCTGCATTATAGGCCAGAAATAACCTGTTCAGATGATTTTACTTACCAGTGATCTGGGGCCTGCATGATCTCCTTTAGAATATACTTGGCTTCTTCCTCGTCAACACACTTTAGGTAGGGCATGGAAAAGCCTCTCTTGTATAGTGTGTCATTTAGGATCGTGAATCTTGCCGCTCTCTTCCTGACCTTCCTGGCCTCCTAGATGTCTTGAGGGAGGTGCCTATTCTAGAGAAAGGATATGATCGGTGACATCCAGCTACTTGTGCTCTAGATTGCAAATGTGGAGACTTCATCAATGCTCGGGTGTTTCCGGACCTCCATCTCCAATCCCAGGCTGGTTATCCCTTCTTCTGACGATGCCAGTCTCGCAACTTCATTTGTTGCCATGTTCTAGCTTCTAGGGACCTATATGAATTCTACTTTATCAAATTCTTATGCCAGACACTTCGTCAGCCGTAGGTATTTCTGCATTCTTTCCTCTTTTGCTTCATATTCTCCCTGAATTTGCCCTATTACTAGCTTGGAATCACTCTGGATTAGCAAGTTCTTGGGCCCTAGTGCTTTCCCGAGTCTTAACCCTGTCAATACTCCTTCGTACTCAGCCTCGTTGTTGGTGGCCTGGAATTGCAACTGAACTTCATATCTAAGCATTTCTCCGTCAGGAGTGGTTATGACGACCCCTACTCCCCCCTCTTTTGGGCTAACGAACCATCGGTCTGTATCATCCACCGTTCTGTTTCGTCGATGAGGTCGTTTTCGTCTAGTATGGTAAATTTGGCGATGAAGTCCGCCAAGGCCTGTGCCTTAATGGCTGTCCTAGGATGGTACTAAATGTTGAACTGGCTAAGTTTGATTGCCCACTGGACCATTCTTCTTGCTGCTTCAAGTCTGTTCATGGATTTCCTGATAGGTTGATCCATTATTACGAGAATAGGGTTTGCCTAAAAATATGGCCATAGTTTGCACAAAGCTACTATTAATGCGAATACAATCTTTTCAATCCTTGGGTACTTTGCTTCAGTACTTTGGAAAGCTTGACTGACGTAGTAAACTGGGAGCTGCTTTTTGTCCTCTTCTCGAATCAAGGTTGCGCTCACAGCTGAGGTTGATACTGCCAGATACAAATATAAGTTTTCCCCTTCTTTGGATGGACTTAGGAAGGGTGGACTACTCAGGTAATGCTTGAGTTCCTAAAACGCTGCCCCACACTTGTCAGTCCAGGCGAATGCTTGTTTCAACGTCTTAAAGAAGGGCAAGCATTTGTCTGTCGCTTTAGAGAGGAACCTACTGAGTGCAGCAATCGTTCCTGTGAGTTTTTTGACTTCTTTGACTGTCTTGGGTGATGTCATGTTGAGTATGACCTACACCTTCTTTGGGTTTGCTTCTATTCCTCTTTGGGACACCATGAATCCCAAGAATTTCCCTGAGGCCACGCCAAAAACACACTTGCTGGGATTCAACTTCACCGGGTACTGCTTGAAGGTGGCAAACGTCTCCTTCAAGTCGTCCAGATGGGCAAGTTCTTCTCTACTTTTGACGAGCATGTCATCTACGTACACTTCCATGTTCCTGCCCATCTGCTTGATGAACATTTTGTTCACTAACCTCTAGTAGGTTGCTCCTGCATTCTTTAGTCCAAAGGACTTTATAGCAATAAAGCCCTTGACTTGTGATGAAAGCAATTTTCTCTTGATCTTCTTCAGCCATTTTTATCTGATTATATCTTGAGAAAGCATCTATGAACGTCAATAACTTATGCCCGGCTGTAGAATCCACTAACTGGTCTATCCTTGGTACTGGGAAACTATCTTTTGGGCAGACCTTGTTCAGGTCCTTGAAGTCCACGCACATTTTTCACTTCCCATTTGCCTTCTTCACTAGGACGACATTTGCAAGCCACTCAGGATAGTAAACTTCCCAAATAAAGCCTGCCAACAATAATTTGTTAACTTCGTCTATAATTACTTTGTTTCGTTCAGGGGCGAAGACACGTCACTTTTGCTGGACGGGTTTTCTTTCCGGATCTACGTTCAACTTATGCTGAATGACTTTTAGAGATATGCCTAGCATGTCCTCATGACTCCACGTGAAGACGTCCAGGTTTTCTTTAAGAAACTGAACGAGCCTGCCCTCATTTCTGGACTCAATGTCGTCCCTATTCTTGTTGTTTTTGTTGCCTCTCCTTCGACCAACTCCACTATCTCCAGGGTTTCTATTTTGTCTTCTTCCTTCTCCTCGATCGTCCAAGTATGATTTTCTTTTGCTGCCAACATAGTTTGGTAACACTCTCTAGCCAGGAATTGGTTTCTTTTCACCTCACCAACACCATTCTTCGTTGGGAATTTTACTTTTAGGCAGTAGGTGGACGTGGCTGACTTCCATCGATTGAGTGTGGGCTTCCCAATGATCACATTGTAAGACGAGGGGCAGTCTACCACCAAGAAGTCTAACTGACGGGTCAACTGCCTCAGGTAGGTCCCCACTGTTACGGTCAATGTCACTATGCCCTTGGGATATACTCTGTCTCCACTGAAACTAATGAGAGAGGAGTTAAAAGGACGCAACCTTCCTGGATCTAGCTTAAGCTGCTAAAAAACGGGAAGGTAGATGATGTCTACGGAGCTACCATTGTCTACCAGGATCCTCTTAGTGTTGAATCCTTCTATTGTGAGCATTATAACTAAAGGATCGTTATGAGGCTACTTCACTCCCCTTGCATCTTCCTCATTGAAGGACATATCTTGGTACGTCCGTCTCTGCTTGAATGAAGGTATCATGTAGACGCTGTTCACCTGCCTCTGACATACTTTCCTAAGGGATTTGAACGATCCTCCTATGAATGGTCCCCCTATGATCGTCTTTATCTCTCCAATCACATTATGTGGAGGTTGGGATATGTTATCTTCATCTCTAGGCGAGGGCTCGCGCTGGTTTTTGTTACCATCCCTGAATCTACTAGGTTCCCCTTTCTTCACATACTTTTGTAGTTTTCCTTTCCATATCAACTCCTCTATCTGCTCTTTTAGATCTCGGCAGTCTTCTGTGTAGTGACCATGGTGCTTATGAAATCAGCAGTACTTCTTCTTGTCTCGGACATTAGGGGATGAATGTAATGGTCTTGGCCACTTGAGGTAGTGTTCATCCTTAATTTGCGTCAAGATTTTGTCAACGGGCATAATTAGAGGGATGAATTTTACCGTTCGAGGAGCTTTTTCGTCCTTCCGTTTATCTCCGTCATTGTTTCGACGACTTGGACGTTCCCTTTTTTGTCCCCTACGATCATCCTCTTTCCTTCCCTCTTTTCCTGGCTTTTCTTCACCCACTGTGGCTGCTAACGCATTTTCAGCATTCATATACTTTTGTGCCTTCAGGAGAATTTCTGCCTTCGTCTTAGGTGGATTCCTTGCAAGCGAAACCACAAATTCTCTAGACTTCAGCCTTGCTTTAAAGGTCATCAACTATACTTTGTCGTCAACGTCATCTACCTCCAAGGTTTCTCGGGTAAAGCATCTCACATACAACCGCAAGGTTTCTTTGTCCCCTTGTCTAATAGTGAGTAGGTAGTCTGCTGGCCTTTTAGGATGTTGTCCTTTGACGAAGTGGCGCAGAAAGGCGCTGCTCAATTGTTCGAAGCTGTCGATGGAAAAAGTTGGCAACTTTGTGAACCATTCCCTTGCAGCCCTTTAAGAGTAGTAGGGAAGGAACGGCACAGTATTTCGTCAGGAAGCTGTTAAAGGCCTAATGTCGTCTTGAAGGTGTTAAGGTGGTCTTAGGGATCCTTAAGCTCGTCAAATGGCTCAAGCTGAGGCAATCGAAATTTCGACGGCACTGGGCGTTCCAAGACTACTATAGTGAAAGGAGAGTTTGTTGCCCTGACCATTCTATCCAGGCTCCGATCCGTCTTCTCCTTAATGGCATTCCTCAGCTCGTCTATCTCCTTCCTCATCTCCCGAAGGAGATCAGAGTTCTGTTCATCTGGAGTTGTGGGCCTTCGACGGTCACTTCTTCCATGGCTATCTCCTTCATCCTCCTGGCCGGCTTTGGACCAGTTCTCCTCCTGTTGAAGCCGTAGCCTCATCTCCTAATTCTGCCTGGTGAGCTCATCAATGATGGCCGCAAGAGCTTGAACTTGCTGAGCTAAGGTTGTTGAATCCTGGTTGGACTCCATCTGAAATTTGAAGTTGGTAGAAACTACGTTTTCGAATATGAGTACGAAAATGTCGTTCCCACAAACGGCGCCAAAATTGATGAAGTGCAAATTCGTCAGTCACAATGAATGCGTCCAGATGAAGCCAAGCCCTCGTCCCTGTGGTTATGGAGATGATAGGACTATTCCTCAAAGTGGTCACTGGTGTGGTGCCTGCCACAGCGTCTCTGATGCCAAAGTCAGTATAAGGAAATCTTCCAAGTAAAACAATGCACTAGTATTATCAATAAATATTTTTTTAAGCGTTTTTCTCATACCTTGGTCTGGTGCTTGTGATGGCCTTATATATGTTTCCATGGTTCCTTGTCGTTGTGGTAGTTATTGCGGCTTTAATTCCTCTTTTGGTAACGTCTTGTACTCAATAATGTGGACTTCAATGGGTGCCCAACGGTCTATACAGCTGTCTCCATAACTGCCGAAAACGTTATTGCATGTATTGAATGGTTTGGATATCTTCGTCACTGATGCGGGTATTTAATTGGCTCGTCCGAGGAGATGACCCCGTTGGTAGTGAAGACCTTGTCAATAGAAGCTGGATGTGTTAGTCCCATCATTAGCTGTTGTGAAAAAATTTATTAAAATCTTTTTTAATTAAAGTACTCGTTAAAATCCTATGTTACATTATTCATTTTCGAAAAGCAATTTACATGATGAAAAAGTGTTATTCATTTTTTAATGAAGATGATATATATATATAAGCCATGCTTCAAATACAACAAATTGTAATTTGTTGAACAGAAAGTAAAACTCAAAAATTGAGACAAAATTTGTATTCTAGACAACAATTTTCTCAATTTTTTTTCACAACCATTGTGTGGGGGGCCGAGGACTGAGGATAAAGCTCAAGGGTCGAAAGTGGGTAATAATGGGGCTGAGGGATGCAGACCCGAGGACGAAGGCTGCTCGAAAATGTGCAGAGAGGAGTCCGATGATGTATGGCTAAAAAGGAAAGTCTCTGGTTTGGGGGTAGTCAGCCTATGGGCTCCGCATTGATTGCTCTACACCTAGTTTCCTGGCCGCATTAAATGGTGAGCAACAGCTATATCAGCTGCATTGATGTGAAGGTGACCTAAACAGTGCAAATCACAGCTAGGCAGTTTCTTTCCACCACTTTCTACAAGCAATGGAAACGGACAAGTGTCAAAGAGAGAAAGTGGTTAGGTGGGAGATGGATGGTTGAGATGCAAGGGAGAAAGGAGTAAAGATAGGGATGAAAGAGGCTAGAGAAGGGGGGGCGAAAGAGAAGAACGTGGCCATTATAGTGGGATGAACAGTACCATTTGAATGTAATTGATGCTTCCTCGGGAAGGCTTGTATGAAAGCGTTTTCTCCTCTTTTTCTTCCTTATTCAATCTTCAGGACAAGGCTGTCCAATGTTGTATTGTTCCCTCTCTACAAATTCTTTGTTTTGGACCTTGAATGAATTGATTCAACCACTGCTCTAAATGGGCTTTAACACCAAGCTTAATTTTTGGTCCTTACACATTGAGTTGGTAAAGCTTTTATTTGTTCTCGTTTGTACTTACTTTTAATATCAATTTTCTTTTACCTATTATCAATAGTTTGCTACCTACCATAAGTGTGAATATTTTTTGAGAAATTATTTGTGTAAATTAGACTCTTTTTTTTTTTTCCACAGAAAAGTATAGTATAATCATCATCGCGAATGTAACTTTCTACAAAAGTTGGGTTCCAGTTAACTCAATTGGTAAATTCTCTGATAGTTAAATAAGAAATTTGGGACTCAATACATGTCTACTCCAAAAAACCGACTGGTGTCTTTATCTGATAATAAAGAGCTATCATCAGGAGCAGATGCCATAAGTTAAAATTCTCTCTCTCCCTCTAATTCACACACTAATTTACTTCCCGATTAAACAAAACAGTTTTTTGTGTTCTTAAATGGTACTTCATATCATAAAACAAAAGGCAGAAAAATTATTAATTTTATAAATAACCAAAATAGAAAGTACCATTTTCTCTACTTTGTTTTGATTAATTTTCTTACCTATACTACATTTTCCAAGTTTCATACAATGGCTTAGTATTTTTTATTTTTTATTTTTCATAAAGTGGCTCAGTAATCTTATTTAGGGTGAGTTTAGTTCGGCTTTTTAAAATTGGCCTTTTTGAAAAAGTGGGATTTTCAAAAAGTGCAGTATGAAAAAGTGTTTTTCGAAAAAGCTGAGCATTTGGTAAAAGCTGTTAAAAAGTGCTTTTTAAAAAAGTTGAGTGTTTGGCTAGGACTTATAAAAGTGGCAGTTTGAGTGATAAATTACCAAAAATGACAATGTACATATAAAGTATTGTGAAAATACTTTCTAAAAAATTATTCTAAAAAGTACTTTCAAAGTTTCTAAAAGAAATTATTTTTTTCTCACTAATAATAACCTACCACTTAAATTTATTGTGAAAATATTGTCACATCAATTTTAATTTCTCATTTTTTATTTTATTTTTCCTTTATTGTTTTACCTTTTTTTTTATCCATATTTCCTTCTTTTTTTTCCCTTTTTTTTTCTCCTCCACACACGTACCCTTCTCTTTTCTTTTTTGTCCTTCTTTCCCCTTTTCACCAGTAACTTCCTCCAGAACATTCATTCTACAAAGCCCTTTCTTCTTCTTTTTCTTCTTTTTTTCTTCTTCTTCCTTTCTCTCTTTTATCTTACCACTTCATCTGCAAGTTCTACTGTGCTTGATCTTTGCTACGTGATTCTACTATGCTTGATCTTCCTCCAGAACATTCCAGTTTCATTCCACAGAACTCTTTTTTTTTTTTTTCTACTGTGTGATTCTACAACTCTTTCTTTGCTGTGTGATTCTACTGTGTTTTTGCACTTGACTGGGTGGACAGTTGCTGCGTGATTCTACTGCATGATTCCCTACCACTTCGCCGCTTGTCTTTTCTCCACTACTACTTGATCTCTTCTAATTTATTGAAGGGTAATTTGGTAATTGCCCAAGGTCATCCAACGGATATATGACAACGCGCACGGACTTTTTCCAAAATGCACCTCAGAGCTCCATTAACGCATTGCGCGTTTTCTTCACAAACCCAAAACGCAACTTTTTCCAAAAAATTGCGTTTTATAACTAACCAAACGAGCTTTTTAGGTTTGCTTTTTCAAAACGGACTTTTTGGGTTGAAAACGTTGAAACAAACAGGCACTTATCGTTAGTTTAGTTCATCTTTCCATGCAATAGAAAAAGACCAAAATGGAGGTAGAATGGGCCTCTTTCGGACCAAGCGGCAAATAAGAGCTTATTAACTAATTTTTGGCCCAAATTTTTAAGACTTCTATAAACTAAATAATTCGACTTGTCTTTAACTAAGAAAATATACAAAAATGAGAGTAGAGAGCACAATATTACCGTGTTTCAATAGTATTTAATAATTTTCTCATAAAGTGAGATAAAAATTTGAATGAGAGGTGTGAGCTTTTTTTTTTCTCCTACCATGAACAGGAAACCTATTAAGTCAAGTGTCTCGAGAGTGTTTGGGGTTTCTTTAAACAAGTTTGTAAAATTTAATTTAGTCCAAGTTTGGGTTTTGTAAAGCTTTTTGAGGTAATATTGTATTTTTTTTTTTCAAATTGTGTTATTAAACATGAGTAAGAGACCATGATTCTTGTTGATTTGGTAGAGCTCAACTTGTAAGTGTCGGCTTTGTAGTGAACCACATAAGTAATAAGCGCATTAGGAGAAGTTACACCAACAATTTGGTTTAGTGTGCATGGCTCCTAAGTCTCATGTAATCAATGAGTTCCTTGGTTCAAATCACCTAAATATCATCGATCCAGGGCGAGGCGGGTTTGATGTACTTTTCCTTCTCTAATAAGGTGGCTTTAGCATCAATTAGGTAAAGATAAAAGAGAAAGTAGAGGGGAAATGGTGAGAGTGCTCTGAGAGAGAGAGAGAGAGAGAGATTTTTATTTACTAGATTCCACTGAGATAACCACCACATGATTTCATCAAGTTCTTCCAAAATGTTAAAAATAGAATCCTTAAAATTCTCATTTCCTCTTAACAAGAAGCGATGGCCTCAGTCATTTTCTTGTAAGCAGGCCTAGAAGAAATGTCCTCCCACCATGCCTTAACATCGGGACGGTCATTCACCAACGAGGCCCATGGTGTCGTCATGAAATAGTGAGTGTAAGGATAGTGGTGCAAGTCAGCCAGGCTATAGAAATCACCAGCCAAGTACTTGGTGCTACTCAGCCTAGACTCATACACATCAAGCACTTTTTCTAGCTTTACCAAGTTGGCATCGATGACTGCTTTGTCTGCAGTTTTGCCTTTCATAGGCGCTAAAACATATTCCAAGACAATGGGAGTGATTGCAGGGTCGAAACTCTGGGATTCCACCTGTATCCACACCTCAACCAAAGCAGCTTCTTTGAGGTTGTTGTGCCTAATGAGATCAGTTCCTGTTTCCTTGAATTTCTCAGCCACATATGCTGTAATTGCTCTAGATTCTGTAATACACATGAAAGGTCAATTATTTTTGCTTTAGCAGGGCACTCTCATTCTCATCTATAGGCCACTTGACCTGTTGCAGCAATGGTGCCTCGAATGCAATCCGAGCTCAAGCACCATTGCACCACTTTTGACACTTTTAGAGTTCAACAGATACAATACAGGTGTATAGATCAAGTGACCCATTCTATCACTTTTTGCAAAAATAAAAACAAAATTTTGGCTCAAACAATATATATATATATATATATATATATATATATATATATATATATATATATATATATATAAATTTTAATTGCATTCAAGCATTTATGCAGGAGCAATCATCACTATGATAGACAATATAGTCATAAGCATGAGTAAAATAATAAGGTAGCAGAAAAGGAAAAACATGTGAGAAAAATAAAAGCTGAACTTACCAAAAAGAGTGAGATCACCATCTTCCAGCGCTGGAATCTGACCAAAGGGCTGCAATATGTATATATTTTTTACCCAAAAAAATATTATAAACCAATTTGAAAACTAAAAATTGTGTATCACTGTTTCTACAAATTCGATAATATAAATCGAGTGCAAGGAGAAAAAAACACTATGACTCTATGAGATTAGATGTGGGTGATACATACATTCTTAGATAGAAAAGCAGGCTGTTTGTGTTCCCCTCCAAAAAAATTAATCGGAACAAGCTCAAAATCTACTTCTTTCTCATAGAGGCAGGCCGTCGCACGAGCTGTGCATGTAGAAATTGGAACTCCATAAATCTTGATAATCATTTTCTCACAAACACAAGAATCCAAAGTGATAGAGAGAGATATGCTATCTGATGAGGTGAAGTAAACTATATGTTATATAGAGTAAGATATAGAAGGTGTTATCTATATAGCTGTAGCCAGCTAGTCTTGGCCACCAAGAGTGATGAAATTTGACGATGGGTAAGGATTAATTTCCAGATTCTCAATCAGATATGCAAGCCACGTAGGCCATAGTTAAGACAGCAATACTTTTCAGATTTCACCATCAAATCACCACTATTTTCTTGCTACCTTATCAAAATTGTACCCAGATTAGAATGAATATATTTTGACTATTTCCAACTGTTTGACATATGATGAAGCATGTGATTATCATTACATATATAGATACCTATATTTATTGCAGTTTGATTGCATGGCCTCACAGAATATGAATTTAATTGTTTCTTTTCAAGAAGCTCCTAACTCCTGCGTTGCATATATGGCCAAGAATTTCACCATCAAGAATAACATTGCTTAATTTGGCTTCAGCCTCGGCCACCACACCTTGGTCAGGAGCCAAGCCATTGTTTGGTTTTATGACAATCTCAAATATTAGTTTCGATGCTGGTGATTCAAACTGGTGGTCCTCAACAATCAACATCAACCCAATTGGCTACTATGGCCTGATCCTTGCCATCCCAGTAAACTAGCTCTTCTTCTTTCTTGTCATATTCATGGGCCATGCATCTTTTATTTCCCTTGATTTTACAATCAATTGGTTGCATTTTTGTTAGCCAGGGATAGCAAAATATGCAAATTGCATAGGCGTCAGGGTATTATATATTGCTTACTGAATTGCTTGATGCCACTGTCCTCGTATACTGGAACCTGACCAAATGGCTACAAAATACAGATGAACAACTAGTTTGGTATATACATGTTAATAAAGATCTACATTGAATGACAAGAGGGGTGATTACTATAACGTAGTTTGGTCAAATTTAGAGGCTTGAAGCCTTTTGAGTAAAGTGGTATCCTTATATTTTATATTCACTACTCAATTGAAGTTTCAACAAAAAGGTGGTATCAAAACCCATGACGTGCTGGTGCTTAAAAAAACCTATAGACAAGAGAGGGCTAGTAGGACTATAGGACTTTCTTATGGCCTATAGAGAGGGCTTGAAGTGAGAAAGATTGTTAAATACGTACACAAATAAAATCTCACAATTGAATAAAAATAACAAAATGGAGTAGGGCCCAAACTCATAACTTTGAGCTTTTGAATTAAATGATATGCTAAAATGTTATATTAACTACTCAATTAGAGTCTTTTCGATCAAGATGTGATCTCTCCAGCAAAAGCACAATTTATGCCCCATGAGAGACCTTTATCAATTATCACATGCTATTTCATGATATAAATTTGATATATCAATAAGCAAACATATTTCATTTAAAGTGTATTGCACAATCTAAAACCAAATGTACATTGATATGCTTAGCAAAAAAAAAATGTTACATTGATATCTTGTAAATTTTCTTTTGTAATGCTCAATTAACCAACTGCATTTGCTCATTAAAACGAGTGCAATCCATTCTTGTGCATTCCATGTACCATGTTTAAAAAGCAATAGGACAACGATGAACCAGTGAACAAAACAAAAATTACTCACTCAAAAGTCATTCAAAGTGTTCACTAAGAACTGGTTGGAAAAATTATTATTATCATTCTTTAGTGTAAGTTCTGAATTTTGGAGAAAGTTCACATCCTAGTGTATTAACTTACATTCATGGAAAGACAGGCATTCTTCTTCTTCTTCTCTCCAGCATCAAGATTGACTGAAACAAACTCAAAATCAAGATCATTCTCAAAGAGGCATGCCAGAACCTTCAATGTGGCTTGTGAGTTGAGGCTTCCATAGACTTTTCGGACTGCCATTTACGTTAAGCTCTCCTTACACCACTCCTAATTGATATTGACTGAAGGATGGAAACACAACTAAATTAAGCTTGAATGTTGGAAAAATTTATAGAATAGGGTATCTATATATATATATATATATATATATATATATATATGGTCAAAAGGTCAAAATTTGTGGACAGATAGGGTCATGATTGGGGTCATGATGAAATTGTTGGGTAGGAACTCCTACTTGTGATGGATGTTAATAAAATTGGTATTTATAATTGATGAATGTAAGAATGATGTTTTATCAATTAGAACTTGGTACGTTAGCACTCGTGAAAAAATTATTAAAATCTTATGTTATTTACATTACTCATTTTTGAAATGCAATTTACATGATAAAAAAGTGTTTTTCATTTTTTAATGAATTCATGATTTTCTTTTCCTATTTTTACATAAGCCATGCTATAGATACAAAGAATACATAACAAATCATAATTGGTGGAACATAAAGTGGAATGCAAAAAATGAGATAAAAGATTTGTATTTCAAAAACAACAACTTTCTCAATTTTTTTCTCAACCACTAAGTTGGTAAAATTTTTATTAGTTCTCTGGCTTTTAATATATATATATATATATATTTTTTTTTTTACTTATTATTAATAGCTGGCATAGTTGGCCACTTACGTAGGTGTGAATATTTTTGTGAAATTATTTGTGTAAGTTAGACTCTTTTTTTTTTTTTTTTAATTTCACAGAACAGTTAAGTATAACCATCACCGCAAATATAACTTTCCACGAATGTCTTTTTATATAAAAAGTGGACATTTTCAATACAAATATACGGACTTTTTTTTTTTTTTGGACTGAATATACAGACGTATTTGATTCACACACTAATTTACATCCGGATAAAACAAAACGGTTTATTATATTGGTACTTCATGTCATAAAAGAAAAGACAAAAAATCATCGATTTTATAAATAACAAAAAAAAAGTACCAATCTCTCTTCAGTGTTTTGATTAATTTTCTTTCCTTTACTACATTTTCCAAGTTTTATACAGTGGCTCAGTATTTTTTTTTTTTTTCATAAAGTGGCTCAGTAATCTTATTTGCAAAATTATACTTCATATTACAAGATTCTTCCTAGAGCATTCACATCCGGACTTGTAAATGGCAATATGGTATATTTTAGCATCAAAACACAAGTAACATTCATTAGAGCACTCACAACAGTGAAGCTAAATATATATCTATTTTAGCTTCACCAAAACATAAAAAATGCTCTCACAACAATGTATGTAAAGCCTAAATTTTTTAGCTTCAGGCTTTTGTACGAAGCTACTTTTTGCTTCGTACGGAAGGTAAAATTAAAAGTTGAAAATATTATTTTAATTCCTACTTCTATTAAAATAATACTTTTTTTTCTTTTTGCTCATTCTGCCCGTTGCTCTCATTCTCACCCTCTCTCCTCAAATTAGCTCTCATCAAACTCTCACCGAAGCTCAAACTCTCATCTTATTCTCTTCTTTCTTCCTTTTTCCTTCTCATTTTTTTTCTCTCTCCCTCATCGTCGAGACCCATCTTGCCCAGTCCTCCATCTCACCACTCACCCAAAGCCGATCCAAGCTTCATTGCCGACCCAAGCTCCACCGCCGATCCAAGCTCATCAAGGCCTCTTCTTCACCGTCCGATCGGTTTTCCAAGGTTGTTTTTCATTATTACTTCACTGCATCACCATTTTTGTTTTTTTTTTTTTAAGATTCGGCTTTTTCTATTTTTGAATTTTGTTGATTTTTTGTTCTGTTTTGTTGTTTTTCTAATCAGAAATGTAATTTTTTAAAGGCGTTTAATTGCCAAGAAAATTTTTCGAAATGAAAGAAGTCATTTTTTTTGGTTATTAGCAACTTCATCACTCAAGCACGACAAGGAGAGTAAAAACCAGTTCAATTTGGCTGAGTTTCTAATATGAGTTTCATTAAATTTTTAGATCATATATTTCTTTCTCTGTGTGTGTATATCAAAGCTAGTTGTTGTTGGGTGGTTTTGGGTGGTTGTTCTTGGTTGGCAGTGGTTGTAGATTGTGTCATTGATCGGTTTGTGGTTTTTTTTTGGTAATGGAATGTAAAATTTTATTGTAGTAGATATATTATTTTATTGTAATAGATATATTATTTTATTGTGTTGAAAGCTAAAATAGATCTACTATTACTGGATGTTTTGTAAAATGAGTAGGTAAATAGATAAAGTAGGTTTTTGTGATACCAAATAGCTTCACTGATGTGGATGTTCTTACCCAGTCTTCTAATTGCAAAAAATTTTGCAATAGTGCTACAGTACTGTCTTACTTATACAACAGTACTATAGCATATGAAATAAATATTATATTATTTTTTTGGTCCTTCTTTCTCTTTTTTCAATGTTTTCATTTCTTTTCCCTGAGCCTTCTCTTTCATTCAACCATCAACCATCACTTCCTCTCTCTCTCTCTCTCTCTCTCTCTCTCTCTCTCTCTCTCTCTCTCTCTCTCTCTCTCTCTCTTGTTCAAAGCTAGCCATTGGAGGTGGGTTGGAGATCGGAGTGGTCACGGCATGGCAATTGGCGTGGCAGAGATCGGTGTGGTAAGATCGGCGTGGCAAGATTAGCGACCGAGTCCCACTACAACTCCTTGTTGGAGGACTTCATTTTTCCTCCTTTTGATATTATCGAGCCCCACCATGTTGGTCCGGCCATTGAATCCCTCTTGTATGTCAACTGGTTGCTAAAGACAAAGAGAACCATGTATTGTCTTTTCGATTTTCTTTGCAATATATGTATACAAGAATTGATCGTGTGAGTTTGAAAGCAAAAAAGAAAAAGCTGATTGAATTAATGGGTCTATTCTATTTTCTAGGATGATCAAACACAGTAACACCCTTATGAATTTCTCAGCAACCAAGTCGAGTACTAGTGATTGCACATGTGATAAATTATTTGGATTGGATTTGGGTTGGATTTGGATTATTGGGTTTTTGGTGGGAATTTGCTTGGTTTTGTTAATTTTAATTCGGGTTTTTGGTTCAGTGGGATTTTGGTGGGCAGTGGTGGTGGCGTGGTGGTAGTGACTGGGATGTGAGTTTTATGTGTGGTGGTTAAAGAAAGAGATGGGGAGGAAAGAGAGAGATTGAATTATATTATTTTATTGTGCAGTATAAATTATTTTAATAAGTGGAATAATAAAATAAAATATGAGATAATAGATGTATTGTAAAATGGTATAGTATAAATAATAAAGTAGCTTTTGAGATGGTAAAATGAGATTTTTTTTTTTAGAAACAGATGTGAATGCTCTTACCATTCGTTTAGTTCATCTTTCCATGCAATAGAAAAAGACCATGTTGCCCATAAGAGCTTTTTAACTTATTTCTGGCCCACCTTTTTAAGGCTTCTATAAACTAAGTAATTAGACTTTTCTTTAACTAAGAAAATATACAGAAATGATTATACAGAGCACTATATCACAGTATTTTGAGAATATTTAATAATTTTTTCAAAAGAAATACAAGAGTTTGGATGAGAGGTGTGAGCTTTTCTTTCTCCTACCATGACCAGGAAACCCATTAAGTTAAGTGTCTCAAAGGTGTTTGGGTTGCATTAAACAAGTTTGCAAATTTTAATTGAGTTGAAGTTTGGGTTTTGTAAAGCTCTTTGAGGTAATATTGTTTTTTTTTTTCCAAATTTTTTGTGTAAGCTCAATTGTGTGATAAAACATGAGTAAGAGACCATGAAACTTGTTGATTTGGTAGAGCTCAACTTGTAAATGTAGGCTTTGGCGCGAACCACATAAGTAATAAGCACATTAGGAAACGTTACACCAACAATTTGGTTTAGTGTGGTTCCTAAGCCTCATGTAATCAATAAGGCCCTTGTTTCAAATCACCTAAATATCATCAATCTTGGAGCCACCTTAAAGGGATTCTCAAGTCCACATCTCATTGCCTCTTTAGGGTGGGAAAAACTCTCTCAAAGTAGGTCAAGAGTGGGATGGGTTGTAGACATTTTACCATCCTAGTGAGGTACACTTTGGTATAAAAGAGATAGAGATAAAAGATACAAAGGTAGGTCTAGGGCAAGGTAGGTTGGAGGTATTTTTCCCTCTCTAATGAGGTGGCTTCAACAATAATGAGGTAAAGATAGAAGAGAAAGTGGAGGATCAATCATGAGAGAGAGAGAGGGAATAACTATTTTGGAATGGTAAATGAATAAATTAGAAATAGAAAATATGCAAAATAAATATTAATTAAAAGCACATATATAAACATAGTTGTAGTATCATACAATACGTGATACGTATCATAAAATATGTATCGTATTGTATACACAAAAAGTTCTGTATCATAAGGACACATTATAAGTGCTCATGAATCGTCCGATACATAATTATGTATTGTATGAATCGTATGGTATTGGTGTATCGTACAATACATAAACATTTGGATTTAAAATGAGGTTTTTCTGTTAAAATTTGTTGTTTCAATTCTGTTTGATTTAAACAAATTGTTAGACTTTTTTTTAACACAAAATTATTGGGATACTTAATTGAGTCTAATTAAATAACATTTCCATGAGTTTTTTTTTCCCCTCTCTACTCTTTCTCCTACGAAACCATACACTTGACACTTTACTTTTATATTTGCAAATTAGTTCTTTTCTATGCCATGAATAATGTATTAAATGAAAATATAATTATTTTTTATGTTACTATTATTGTTACAAGTCTGAAAAGCTAGAATGCTAAGAAAAAATATAAAGAATAAAATATCAGAATAAAAAAAAAAGAGAAAGTAAATATTGATTATAATGACTAAAATGTCAATGAAAAAATAATTTTGCAAGATAATGAACAATATGATAACATTAACTTAGATGGAGTTGATTAGACAAGATAATGAAAAGAAACTATTGTTTTGGCTTATATATATCATGTATTATCACTTCTGTGTTTAATCAATTTGATGCGTCTGTTATAAAAATATGTTAATTTGATTTATTTAATGACCTTTGTTGAATATATTACAGATTTATAATGAATATATCTTTTATATATGTATATCTATAAGTTTTTGTGTATATATATATATATATTTATTTATTTATTTATTAAGTGTTTTATATATCTTATAATATACAATATGATACGATACAATTCACGATATAGAAATATAAAAAATCGATTTACATTACAATTCATGATTTAACAATTATGAATACAATCATAAAAACATAAATATACACAATCGACGGCGGGGTGCAAAGAGACAAGGTAAATGAAGCAAAATTGATCACCACCCTGTCATCTCTTTGGGATGGTGAAAGCCCTCAAAAGTACGCAGGGAAAATGATAGGTCAAGCGAAACTGTAAATTTTTATTCATTAAGTGTTCAAAAAGCTTTGAACGTTTACATTAGGTGATAAGAAAACTCATATGAGAAAGACAGAGCACTCAAAAGTTATTTTATTTAATATAGACTATACATAATCCTCTAAGGTAAACCACCACATGATCTCATCAAGTTCCTCCAAGATGTTAGCATTTCCTCTTAACCAAAAGTCATGGCCCCAACCATTTTCTTGAAAGCAGGCCTAGAAGAAATGTCTTGCCACCATGCCATAACATGGGGACGGTCTTTAACCATCGAGGCACATGGTGTGGTCATGAAATAGTGCATGAAAGGAAGGTGATGCAGGTCAGCCATGCTATAGAAATCACCAGCCAAGTACTTGCACGTACTCAGCCTAGACTCATACACATCAAGCACTTGTCCTAGCTTCCCCATGCAGCCATCGACGACTGCTTGTTCAGTTTTTTTGCCCATTGAAGGCCCAATAACATATTCCAAGACAATGGGAGAGATTGCAGGGTTGAAAGTCTGGGATTCCACCTCCATCCATACCTTAACCATAGCAGCTTCTTTGGGGTTTGTGTGCCTCATGAGATCAGTTCCAGTTTCCTTGCATTTCTCAGCCACATATGCTGTGATTGCCCTAGATTCTGTAATACACATGAAAGGTCAATTATTTAAGGAATCCACTTAGTTCAGAAAACAGCCCTGACAAAACATATATTTAACATATGAATTTATATTGCTTGTGAAGGCAAGATATATAAGTAATGACTAATGAGCTCTTTATTTATTTTTTTCAGGGAAAAGATTTTGAAATCAAAAACCTTTCACAATTTGACTCCCGCACCACATGGCCAAAAGAAAAAAAATCTCGACAAACATTCAGATGATTAAAAGTATGTTATAATTAAATTAATCAGGATGAACTAAGAAAGAAACTAGTAGAATATGTAAGAAATCAAAGTGAATTTATTATGGAGAAGGGGAAAATAATTAACTCTTTTTTTTTCTGAGATAAAATTTTACTCTAATTTAATCTAACTCTATTTTTTTATTCCATTATTATCTTGAATTCCCTTTAAATTTTATTTAATGTACATTGTTGATCTCATAAGGCAATATAAACCAATGATGGCTTGCTTGGCCCCATTGTCTTCGAGCCATGACAAGTTCACAACAACATGGTACAGAAACAACAAGCTTAGCAAAATGATTTGGAGTTTTGACACATGAATATCCAAATCCAATGTCATATATATTCTGTTAAACTTGGATCATTGTTGAACATCTCCAATACCAAGCTATCGTACATTCGTACCCTTTCATTTTTACTTTTGCAGGGCACTTTTATCTCTAGGCCACTTGTCATGTTAATTATAGTAATGGTGCCTCCAATACAATCCGAGCCAAGCACCAGTGCACCACTTTTGACACTTTTTAAGAGTTCAACAGGAACAGTACAAGTGTATAGAGTGACCTATTCTATCACTCTTTGATAAAAAATAAAAATAAAAATGATTAATTAATTAATTATAAGTTTCATTCAAACAAAATTTTTTTTTTAAATTGTATTCAAGTATTTATGCAGGAAAAAGTTATTCTAGGGTGTGTTTAGATACCGCTTATTTTATTGAAAATTGAGAATATTGTAGTAAAATCATTTTTAAATGTGTAAATAATGCCGTGAGATCCATTTTTAATGAAATTTTTATTGAAAAAAGAGGTTTATAGATCCCATAAAACAGTACACAGAATCTACTAAAAGTGCTGAATGCTCTTCTCAAAAAAAAAAAAACGCAGACGCAGGATAGTGCTTTTCAGCGCTATCCAAATGCACACTAAATTGGATTTAGAGCAATCATCACTATGATAGACAATATAGTCATAAGCATGAGGAAAATAATTAGGTAGCAGAAGAAAAATTATACGAAAATATATATATATAAGGTGAACTTACCAAAAAGAGTGAGATCACCATCTTCTAGCACTGGAATCTGACCAAAGGGCTGCAATGTTTTTTTACCCAAAAAGATATTATAAGCCAATTTGAAAACTAAAAATTGTGTATCTACAAAAGCATGGAGATTCGATAATATAAAATCGAGTGCAAGGAGAATAAATAGTATTAGATTTGATGTGGATAATACATACATTCTTAGATAGAAAAGGAGGCTGTTTGTGTTCCCCAGTGCCAAGGTTAACCGGAACAAGCTCAAAATCTACACCTTTCTCGTGGAGGCAAGCCATCACACGAGTGGTGCATGTAGACATGGGAAGTCCATAAAGCTTCATAGCCATTTTCTCACTAAAACAAGGATCCAAAGTGTGAGAGAGAGAGAGAGAGAGAGATATGCTATGTGTTGAGGTGAAGTGAACTGTATGTTATATAGGCTAAGATATAGAGGAAGGTGTTATATATAGTTGTGGCCCAGCTAGTCTTGACCACCACTAGTGTTGACATATGACGGTGGATACAGATTGGAACGGAGATAATGATTAATGAGGTCTAAATTTAATTGCGTTACCATTTCAGATATCACCATGCTTGTCGAATTTCACCATCAAATCACCACTATTTTCTTGTTACCTTATCAAAATTGTAGCCAGGATATATTTTGACTATTTCCAACGTTTATAAAAATAAAAAATAAAAAAATTTTGAATATTTCCAACAGAATAATGACTAGCTGAAGCATATGATCATTTCATTACATATTCCTAATTTTGAGTTTTTGACTATTTCCAACGTTTATCAAAAAAAAATTCTTTGAATATTTCCAACAGCATGACATGATGAAGTATGTGATCATTTCATTACATATATAGACACCTCTAAAGTGGCTCAGTAATTTATTCGCAAAAGCATATTTCATTTTACAATATTTTTCTTACCCTTCGCTTAGTTCATCATTCTATGCAATACAAAAAGACAAAGTGGAGGTAGAATATATTAGGCCTATTTCGGTCCAAGCGGCCAATAAGATCTTATTAAATTATTTTTGGCCCAACTTTTAAGGCTTCTACTAACTAGAAATCTCCATTATCTCCACCTTCAAACCAACGGACACATCCCACGTGGCGTGACCAGCACTGTCGGGAAGTCATAAAATGACACCGTTTGGACCTAAACGTGTTTAAACATTGACGCGGTAAATTTGAAATATATAATAGTTGTTTTCAGTCAAAAATATTATTCTGATGCTACAATTTAGGGTCATTTTGGGTTATTAGCAATTTGATACTTACCTTTTGTTAAGAGTCAATTTGATCACTGTATTTTAATCATAGACTAATTCAAGTTTTTTTTTTTTTTTCTTCTTGTACTCAATTTGATCCATATTATTATCAATTTACAATCATTCTAAATCCAAATATGACTTTATTTTAGTTGTTAACTGCTAAGTTGAAATTTGTGTATGCTGAAGTTGGAAATTGGTAAATTTAATTTGTATTTTTTCTGTGTTTGATTGTGCAAATAAATTTGTGATTTGATATTAAGAACCAAATTGACGGAAACTTAAAAATAACATAGACCTAATTAACTACTGCTTAAATATAAGAATTAGCCCTGGCGGCTGCACGTTAGAGTCAGGGTGGTCACAGGACCACCTTGGCCTAGAAAAAAAATCATTATTATATATAAAATTTAAAAATCTTATGACTTTCTTATCTTAAAAAAAAAAGTGTGACCACCCTAAATTTTTTTTAGGTCCAATATAATTAAACTTTGGAAAAAATTTAGTAATAAACTTGGTTGTAGATTAAGGCTACAACTCTACTCAATATTTTTTTATTGGATATGAATTTTAACAATTTCACAATAAGATTATATTTTTTTTAATCCTCCATGCTTGCAAAACTTCAAGAAGATTAAAGATAAATAGTTTATGTTGTCAATCAAATGTTTAATTTTCAAGTTTTTGTAGTCTAAAATTATACACAAAAAAAAAGTTTATAGATCAAATAGTAAATAACATCTGATTGACATGAAACTTGACATGTGTTTTAAGAATATAACAAAAATATACAATTCAACAATTAACTTGACATCAGATTTTCAAAATATGTATTCATGTTAATTTGTTTAGTGAAAGTTGTAGTCTTAGGCTACAATAAGTTTGTAATCATATTTTGGTCCTTTTAACAATATATTGAGCCTTTACAAACAAAAAGAAAAATCCAAAAAAAAAATTTAACTAAAATTTTGAAAGAGATATAGCGTACAGCATTGATAATGAGATATAACTATCTTTTTTATTAAATATTGTATAATTTAAGTTTTTTAATGATTACCCTAAAAATAATTTCTGGAGCCGCCACCGAGAATTAGGGCAAAGATTTGTTGCAAACTAAATTGTAGCAACTCCTTTAAAATTCACACATGTCAACTTGTAATTTGGTAAAAAATTCAATCTTGACAAAGAAGTTTTCATTTAAATATAAGTTTGGATATGTATCTATCTGAGACACTGGCATATGTGCATTTTTACAAGAGTTGCTGCAACTTAATTTGCAGCAAATTCTTAATCTTTTTTATATTGGTCTCCACATTTTTTCATGGTAGGGCTGGGTTAGATCAAGGATTTGTTGTTAACTAAGTTGCAACAACTCTTGTAAAAATACACATGTATTCATGCCTTAGATAGACACTTATCCAAGCATATATATTATATATATAGATGAAAACTTCTTTGTCAAAATTGAAATTTTCACTAAATGACTACTTAACACGTGCATTTTACAGAAGTTACTAAAACTTAGTTTGCAACAAATCTCATCAGAAAAAACGTGGGACCAATAGTTAATACACTATGAGTTTTAACTTTTAAATACTAGTTTGGGTAGCACATGCAAAATTTAAGATGGAGGTTCTATTTGAAGAAGTATAAAACCATGCACTAAAAAATGCATGTCATGCATTTCTAATATCATTTATATAAGAATTTTGATTACATATAAACTTAGCATAACTATTTAACATATGAATATCTATTTTAATATGATAGTTTCTTAAAAGCTATTTGACTAAAAAAATTCTAAGAATGATAACAAATATCATCTTCCAACAATAAGCAACTGTGTTTTACTAAGACATTGTTATGATATTTGAATTTTCGTAATGAATTAAATTAAGGAGAAAATTGAAACTCTTCATCAAATATCTACAACTATCCACAATGAAGATCTTTATTCATACTTCGTTCTTTATTAACTAACATTTTATGCACGTAACTACAGTGTTTAGCTTATTTAGTTTTTAACAAACACCATTTTAAGCAAGAAATAAATTTTTTTTTTTTTTTTTAAGAAAAAAGAACAAGATAACAAAAGCCATATGTGTCGTTGAATTATATAAAATTATAAATTTAGAAAATTAAAACCTACTAAATCAATGTTCTCTAGGTAACAAATAGAACACCATGTATAGCAGGGGTAGTTCAGGGTAGTTCAAACTATCATATAAAACTAAAAAATATGAAGGAAAATTTTGGGATATTAAGATTTAGTGGGACTAGTTTAGACATTGCACACTGGAAATCATAACATTCTGTTAGGGCTTAATTGAAAGAGTAACCACAAAGGGTATTCTGTTGTTTCCAAAATATAAAGAGAGAAATTGCTCAATTTTAAAGTTTAGGAGGAAAATTGTGAATTAAACCCAAACATAAAGGGGGAAAGTGGTTTTTTTTTACTAAAATTGTGTTGGTGCTTAGTAAAATAAAACAACAAAAGGTAGCCTAAGAAAACATTGAGTGAAACATGCTTACCAAAATTGTCTAAACCAAAAACGTTTAGAGACATAACAAAATGTTAATATTTTCAAAAATAACTTTAATTTTAGTTGTGGTCAATCTCAGTTTGATAGTGTATTTTATTTTTGACATATGAAAAGTAAAAACTTACACCTCAATAGTTTTGAAAATATGTGACAACAACAAAATGTTATAACATTTTCACAATACATTTTTTTATAGTTGTGGTGGGTCCCAATTGAATAATTTTTTATTTTATTTTAACCTATAAAAAACTTACACCTCAACAGTTGTGAAAATATTGTGACAATAACAAAATGTCACATTTTCATAATACATTTATTTTAAGCTGTGGTGAGTCCTGATATAATATATTATTAATTTATTTTGATCTATAAGCTACTAATAATAGTCTGATACCTCAACAATTGTAAATATATTATGACAATAACAAAATCTCCAACTACTCTTTTCCTTTATTGTCAAGAAATGCAAAGAAATAATAAAAATTGAATGCACAACAATAGTGCTTGTGCATATTTGCACAAGAACCATAGCTAAAATGCATTTTGCATTATAAACGCATAAACTAATGTGGATGACTTTTGGGGTTAGTTGGGTAAAAATTGGTATTTGTGCCATTTTGTATTAACTGATGCGAATGCTTTGAAAAACTTACAATGTGAAAATATTATGACAATAACAAAATGTCACATTTTTACAATTCCTTTATTTTAAGTTGTGGTACGTCTTGATATGGTAAATTTTTTTAAATTTTATTTTATCTTATTTTATTTTGATTTATATGCAACTGATAATTTAGTAATTGTAAAAAATATTGTAACAACACCAAAATGTCATAATATTTTCACAAGAGTTTTATTTTCAGTTGTGGTTAGTTTCAATCTGATAGTTTATTATATTATATTTTATTTTGATCAGTAAGAAACTAACATCTCAACAATTGTAAATATATTATGACAATTTATTGTGTAGGTATAATAGCTTCTAAAACCAAAATAATCTATCACCACATATAAATATTTTAAAAAATAAAAATGGAAACAAGCTCAAAACATACTGGCATGAATAGTGATTATTAGAACAAAAAGAAAAGGCCAAGCCACATGAAATGGTGAGTTTTTGCTCACAATAAAACCAACTTTTGCTTTTTCACAACAAAACCAAAAACCCAAAAAAAGACAAGAATTGAATAAACCAAATTCCTGTAGAAAAGCTATTGACACTTTTTTATATAGTTGATAGAAGTAATTGGACTTTTTTTTTTTATCTAAGAAAGTATGCAAAAATGATCGTAGAGAGCTCCATATCATCGTACTTCGAAAGTATTTAATAATTTTCCAAAAAGTGAGATAAGAGTTTGGATGAAAGGTGCAAGCTTTTCTTTCTCCTACCATGATCATGAAGCCTATTAAGTCAAATGTCTCAAGGTGTTTGGGTTTCTTTAAACAAGTTTGTAAATTTTAATTGAATTGAATTTTGGGTTTTGTAAAGCTGTTTGGGGTAATATTGTATTTTTTCAAATTTGTTTTGTAAGCTCAAATTTGTAGATATTGTAGAGTTCAACTTGTGTGTTTGTTTATGTTTAGACCCTTTAAAACCATATTAGTTTAACCGAATGAATTATTCAAGTAGTTACTTAGCTTCATTATGAAATCTAGGTTAAACACATGCAAACATATTACTTAGTATGGAAAAGTAAAGAAGATAGTAATATGATGATCTAGGAAAACTAATGAAACCAACTGTTTCAAAGGAAAAAACCTGGGGAGGTTTTAATCCAATTATCCTCAAAATAAACAAAGCCACTATGATAGAATGGAAGATTACAATAGATTTAAACCCTAAATTTAAAGCTACCTCTTGTAGAACTTACTAACATGATCACCTGCAATTCCGACTCCACAGACTCTTCTATCTTAAATTTGTTGTGCACAAATACCCACGTTTGTGAATTTGAGATCCCACTTAAAGGTTTAGCAACACAAACTCTTCAATTTATGATTCCAAGACCACCCTTGAGGGTTTAAATATGTATGATCTTGTAGCAACAACTTCAAATCAACTAGTTCTAATGGTATGTGAATGATTTCCAGTAGTAACAAAGGGAAAGAAAAGTACCTTTTAGATCTTAAAAGAGTACCTCCAAAGTCATAACAAAACGTGTCTTAGGGTTTCCTTTAAATACTATGTGAAATAGATCTGAAGCCCTAATAACTTAATGAGCTTAATGAGATGTTGGGCTTTATTAAAATTCTACATAACTGCACCTTAATCGATCAAACCTGACATGTTTCGAATTCTTAAACCTACAGATTCCTTTTTCTTGTATTCTGACTAGCAACACATTGAGCATTGTCTAATATGCCCTATAGACTCTAAGATCAATATTTAGACAAGTTTGTATTTACAGTTTGTCAATTATTCTAAATTTTTAGAACATAACATTGTGAATGTAGACTTAGTCGAAAACCATATAAGTAATAAGTGAATTAGGAAAAATTACACCAGCAATTTGGTTTAGTGTGGTTCCTAAGCCTCATGTAATCAATGAGGTCAATGGTTCAAATCACCTAAATATCATAGATCTTGGAGCCACCTTTAGGGGATTCTCAAGTCCCCATCTCATTGCCTCTTTAGGTTGGGATAAACTCTTGTAGAGTAGGTCTAAAACGAGAGGCGGGTTGTAGGTATTTTACCATCTTAGTGAGGTGACTTTGGTATTAAAGAGGCAAATATAAAAGATACAAAAGTAGGTTGAGGGTGAGGTTGAGGGTGAGGCGAGTGAGGTATTGTACCTACTATAATGAGGTGGCTACAACATTAATAAGGTAAAAATAAAAGAGAAAGTGGGGGGAGGAAGGGCAATATATATATATATATATATATAGAGAGAGAGAGAGAGAGAGAGAGTATTTTGGAATGGTAATAGATACAAATGAATAAATTAGGGATAAAATATATGCAAAAATATATTTTAAATAAAAGCATTGATATAAGGCAAAAATACATTTCTTGTCCCTACATTTTGGGTCATTTTCCAATTTGGTCCACACTTTTTTGGAGCCTCCTATTTTGGTCCCTAAAAATAAAAAATCATTATCAATTCAATCTCTACCATCATCTCACTAACTGAAACTACTTATATGGCACACAAAATGCATAATTGTCGTGTTAAGCGCAAACATGGCCATTAAAATAGAAATAAAAAATGTCACGTCAGCATTTGATTGTAATAAATTAATTTATCAAATTAACAAAATTAAAAATTTGAGCAAAAAAGGTACATGAATTCAAATATACGTTGATCTTGAACATGAAAATACAAGAACGCAAACTTAAAAAAGAAAAGAAAAGAGATTACAACCAAGCATAACCCAAACCACAACCTCCAAAAATCAAACACCTTGCCTAAACAAACCTACAGCCAAACTCCAAAATTCAAGCAAACCCACAGCCAAACTCCAAATATCAACCAAGAACAAACTACAACCTCTACAAAACCCAAACACCTTGTGTGTGAAAGTATTTCTCTCTCTCTCTCTCTCTTTCTCTCTCTCTCTTTTATTTTTCATTTTTGGTGGATTTTTCAAATATTTTTCTTGCATCTCTACTTTAGGTTGATGAATTTTTGTATTATTTGGAATTCCACTATGACTAAGTTTGGTGTTTCTAAGTTGTTATCATTTTAATTCTCTTTGATTTCATAGATTTTATCATATTGCATTAAAAAGATAATATAGAAGAATAGAATGTTATTTTATTACCTAACATGACTTGAATAATTTGGTGTTTATTACTATAATTTTTTTTTTCCTTTTTTTTTTCTTCTCATATTATTTTCTATAAATTTCTTATTATTCTTTCTCACATTCTCTCTTGAAAAAAGTTATTATTCTCTCTCTTGATTTTTTATTTTTTCTTACAACTCTACTTTATATTGATGAATTACTGTATTTTTAAAACTTTATTTTGGGCTTATATGTTTTGGTGTTGTATTTTTTAGTTCCCTGTCACAAGTAGTCTCTCTCTCTCTCTCTCTCTCTCTCTCTCTCTCTCTCTCTCTCTCTCTCTCTCTCTCTCTCTCTCTCTCTCTCTCTCTCTCTCTCTCTCTCTCTCTCTCCCCAATAAAATTTAGAGAATAAATTATACATATTCAGTATAAATTTGATATAAGTTTTGATTATCATAATAATCTCTTTTAAAAGAATGAATAATTTGAATAGTTTATTTACATAAAAATTATGCATACCAACATATGTATATATTTATTTATTTTGCTTAAATGTATAAACAATCTCATACAAATCATTTAAAAGTAACGATGTTAAAACAAGGAATAATTGCTCTAAAGATTACATTTGTATTCTCATAGGCTTTATGTTTAAAAAGACTTTCACTAAAATTTAGCCGCACCGAAATGGACTAAAATACTGCATTAATTAATAATATAGCTCAACTAGGGGTGCTCAGGACCCGCTCGACCCGCTGCCACCCAAACCAAAAGCCGACCGACCCGAGCACCACCGCGGTCGGTGACGATTTTGTCCAACGAAACCCGGCCCTCTTCGGTTTGAGTTTCGGTTTCACTTCTCTCAACCCGCCGGAGCCGACTTGATCGATGAATAGGTAGATTTGTTCGATTTTCCTCCTTTTCTCTCTCAAATTAGCCAAGTTTTAGTGGAGATCTTCCTTTCTATGCCCAGATTCGGTGGAGATCTCGAGTTCTTCGTCCATATCGAGTAGAGATCTTGAGTTCTCTGCCCAGATCTGGTGTAGATCTCGCGATTTCCACCCAGATCGGGTGGAGATCTTGAGTTCTCCGTCTAGATCCGGTGGTGATCTTGTGATCTTGGTGATTTTCGATGCAAATGGAGTGAGTTTTTGTAGATTCCGGCGAAGTTTTTGAAGATTCCGACGACATTTGCAAGATCCGGTGACTCTCTCCACCGACCGAACCGACCAAGCATCACCAGAACCCGAAACCGACTCAACCGATTGACGCCAACGGTCAGTTTTGGGTCCCTCCACCTTCCACCCGACGCCGACTGGTCAGGTTCGAGTTAGGTCCAAAACCAAACCCGACCTGTGGACAGCCCTAACCTCAACAAAAGTGTAACAACAATAAATGATATACTTAAAATTTTAGATATTATGAGTTTGAGATTTTTTTTAATTATTAATAAATTTGGATTTAAGTTAGGTGCTTCAACCCAAACATGTCTTTTTCCATTATGTAAGTGCACAAAAATAGATCGAAGTATACCAAAATAAACCGAAATGATCTGAATGGACCAACTTGGAAGAAATAAAACAAAGCAGACCAAATGGAGAGAATAGGACTGAATAGGTACAAGGTGAACCAAATTAGACAGAATGGACCAAAAAGGATCGAATAGGACCAATGTGGGCAGACTGGACCGAAAGGAACCAAATAGGATTGAAGTGGATAGACTGGACCAAAACGGACTGAATAGAACCAAAGTGTAATGGACCGAATGGAACCAAAGTGGACAAAATGGACCGAATAGGACCAAAGTATACTGAATGGACTGAGTAGGACTAAAGTGGATCAAAGTAGACAGATAGGACCAGTATGAACGGAATAGAGCCAATGTGGACTGCATGGACCGAATTAGACTAAAGTGGACTGAATAAGACGAAATGGGCCTAATTGGACCAAGCAGAGCTATAGTGGACAGAATGGAATAAATTGGACTGAATAGAACCAATATAGACCAAATAGAACTTTTAAATATTTATCATTTTTACTTCATTTTTAGGGCCCCTATTTCTAATTTCTAGTGTCTACTTTTTTTTTTAACTCAAAATTAAAAAATTTAATCTAAATATAATAAAATTTCATACTTTTCATCCCAAAAACCCAAAAATGAAGAAAAAATAATGAATTTTAAGTTTAACTTGAAAAAAAAAAACCACAGACAAAATAAAAAATCTAATGCCCAGTTTGTCTAAAATGGACTGAATGGAAACTGAAATTGTCAGGGACCGAATTTAACAAAATAGAAATTGTTTAAATTTTAGGAAGAATAAATTATCTTCAAAAAAAAATTTTAAAAAATTATATATTATATTACAGTATAAAATAATTATTTATTTTCACACATCACGTGAATCTGCAACTAGATATTTTAATAGTTAAGTCAGCGCTTATCAACCACCGCGCACTCTTGGTGTGGTGGTCACTCCACAAGTATAAATGCTTGTGGAGTATAGGATCAAAGGTCAGGATTCAAGTCTATAGAAGAGAGACTCACATACATATACACTTAAATTAGACTAGAGTAGAAATTCTATCTTATATCAAATTAAATTATGTGAATGAGATCACAGTAATAACTAAAGTTTCAATTTTCAGTAACCAAAATAGGAGCTCCAAAAAATGTGGGAAATTTCCGAAAATAAAAGGACCGAAAAGACATTTTCGCCTCGATATAAACATAAAGTCATAAATATGCACATTCGACAGGGGTGAAGAGAGACTAGGTAAAGCATGCAAAATTCATCACCAACCTGCCATCTCTTTGGGATAATGAAAGTCCGCAAGGGAAAAGGATAGTTCAAGCGAGACTGAAATTTTTTAATTAAAGTGCTCAAAAAGCCTTGAACTAAGAAAGGGAAGCACTACAAGTTATTTTTATTTCATATAGTCCATTGAGAAAAACCACCACATGACTACATCATGCCTTCAAATTCTCATTTCCCTTCACCAAAAGTCATGGCCCCAACAATTTTCTTGAAAGCAGGCCTAGAAGAAATGTCCTCCCACCATGCCTTAACATGGGGACGGTCATTGACCAACGAGGCCCATGGTGTTGTCATGAAATAGTGAGTGTAAGGAAAGTGGTGTAGATCAGCCAGGCTATAAAAATCACCAGCCAAGTACTTGGTGATACTCAGCTTGGATTCATACACATCAAGCACTTTTCCTAGCTTCTCCAAGTTGGCATCGATGACTGCTTGGTCAGCAGCTTTGCCCATTATAGGCCCCACAATATATTCAAAGACAATGGGAGAGATTGCTGAGTTGAAATTCTGGGATTCCACCTCCATCCACACCTTAACCAAAGCAGCTTCTTTGGGGTTATTGTGCTTAATGAGATCAGTTCCAGTTTCCTTGAATTTCTCAGCCACATATGCTGTAATTGCCCTAGATTCTGTAATACACATGGAAGGTCAACTATTTAAGGAATCCACTTGGTTCTGAAAATCCCAACATATGAATTTTTATTGCTTGTAAAAGCAAGATATATAGTAATGAGTAATGAGCTCTTTATTTATTTATTTCAGGGAAAAGGTCTGAAATTAAAAACCTTTCACAATTTGATTCCCACACCACATGGCCTCTAAGAAAATAAATATAGACAATCATTCAGATTATTAAAGGTATATGCTATAATTATTCAAGATGAACTAAGAAAGACACTAGCAGTAGCAGAATATGTAAGAAATCAAAATGGATTTATCATGGAGAAAACGAAAATTATAAACTCCCTTTTCTTAATTCCATTATTATCTTGAATTCCCTTTAAATTTAATTTAATGTATATTGATGGTCTGATAAGGCAATATAAACCAATGATGGCTTGTTTGGCGTGTCTTCGAGCCATGGCAAGTTGGCAACAACATAATACAAAACAGTAAGCTTAGCAATATGAATAGCATGACATACGAATATCCAAATCCAATACCAAGCTATCGTACCCATTCATTTTTGCTTTTGCAGGGCGCTCTCATCTACAGGCCACTTGACCTGTTACAGTAATGGTGCCCCCAATACAATCCAAGATCAAGCACCAGTGCACCACTTTTGACACTTTTTATAAGAGTTCAACAGGAACAGTACAGGTGTATAGAGTGACATATTCTATCACTCTTTGAAAAAATATAACTAATAAATAATAAAATAAAAGTTTGGCTCAAACATTTTTTTAAAAAAAATTTGCATTAATTCAAGCATTTATGCAGGAGAAAGTCCTTCTAAGTTGGATCTAGAGCAATCATCACTATGATAGACAATATAATCATAAGCATGAGTAAGATAACAAGGTAGCAGAAAAGGAAAAATATGTGAGAAAAATAAAAGGTGAACTTACCAAAAAGAGTGAGATCACCATCTTCTAGCACTGGAATCTGACCAAAGGGCTGCAATTTTTTTTTTTTTTTACCCAAGAAAATATTATAAACCAATTTGAAAACAAAAAATTGTGTATCTACAAATGCATGGAGATTAGATAATATAAAATCTAGTGCAAGGAGAAAAAACACAATTAGATTTGACGTGGACAATACATACATTCTTAGATAGAAAAGGAGGCTGTTTGTGTTCCCCACTGAAAAGGTCAACCGGAACAAGCTCAAAATCTACACCTTTCTCATGGAGGCAGGCCAACACACGAGTGGTGCATGTAGACATGGGAAGTCCATAAAGCTTGAGAGCCATTTTCTCACAAACACAAGGATCCAAAGTGAGAGAGAGAGAGAGAGAGAAAGAGAGGGAGATGATTTGTGATGAGGTGAAGTAAACTCTACGTTATGTAGGGTAAGATATAGAGGAAGGTGTTATATATAGTTGTGGCCAGCAAGCCCTGTCACCAAGAGAGGTGAATTTTGACAGTGGGCGCGGATTGGAATGGACATAATGGGGTCTAAATATAATTGGGTTACCATACATAAGTGCATGGTCAAATTTATTACCAGATTCTCAACCAGATACGCAAGCCACCCAGGCCATAGTTAAGACAGCAATACTTTTCAGATTTCACCATCAAATCAAATCAACATTATTTTGATTGTTCCACCTAACTTAACTGGTAAAATTTTTTATAATTATATAAGAGATCTAGAGTTCAATTCTCGCCTGCACCAAAAATTTATTGGTGTCTTAGTTTGATGATAAAGAGCTATCATCAGAAACGGATGTCATAGATTGAAACTCTCTCCAAAAAAAAATCACCACTAAATTTTTGCTAACTTCTCAAAATTGTACTCTCACTTTGGATTTTTGATGTAATAATTATTTTATATGGACAATGTCCTTGTGAGATGAAGGATAAGATCGAGATATAGGTGGTGTTTGGTAAGGTATTTTAAACAATTATTTTTAGTGTTTAAACAACATTACACGTATTTTTACATACATTTTCACTTACACATATTTCTAAAAAATACAAACAATGTTACTAGAATAACATTATCAAATGCCCCCTTTAGTTTTTAGAAAGAAGTTTTATACAAATATACACTTTTTTTTTTACTGAAAAAGGCAGATACAAATATACACTTAAATTATACTAAAGTAAAATTTATATTTTATATAAAAAAATTTAAAAAAAATTACCCAAATTAAAATATATTGTGACTATTTCCAACCACATGATATGATGAAGTAGACCTCAACTCTTACAAAGTTGGTATCTCATGTACTAGGCGCATGAGACCAGCCTCTAACAGACAGGTGAGCCTCACATGTATAGAGGCCACCTGCCTATGAAAGGTAGATCTCATGCACTTGGTCCATAAAAGTAGAGCCTACCTACCTGTGAGATGTAGGTTTTATGTACTTGACACATACGAGATTTTTTCACTCCTTTCACTTCTACCTTGTTATTAAGCCAAGAATTTTACCATTTTAAAATGAAAGAAATTTCAATTTTTTTTATCGTGTATTGGCACACTATTTTTTCCACAGAAGTGCAATTTTACACCACTTGTATACTCCAGCCAATTGTGGAATTGACAGGAAGAGACGAAGGGTCCCCCCTAGTTACACATAAAGCATTTTTCTTTGGCCCTAAAGGAAGAGAGCTTTGTCATATAGTCAGCCCTATATGGCATAATGGCAGTAGGTTTTGCCCGAGTAACATGAATTTTTATCCCTAAACCATTAATATGATTTATTTATACATTGGAAAAGTAAACCAGCAGGTTTATTTAGAAATTTTTTTATCTGGATATATATTGACCTGGCCCCCTCAAAATTTCACAGCACCAGTATTCATTGAAACATGCACAATCAATATATTTTAACTTTTTCTCCTTCTGCTGCTTCTTCTTCTCGATGAATGATTCTTTTTCTTTTATGGTAAAAACCTGAAACATAAACTTTTTTTTTTTGATAATCTGAAACATATACTTTTTATTTCCTCTACCAAGCGACAATAGCATTTTATTCATTTTTGTGTCCTTCACATGGTTGAACACAAAGCCCAATGCTAAATTGCTAATGACGCAACTTCGTAGCTCGTAATCAACATAGCTTGTAATCTTAATAAATAAAAATTTCCAGTGTAGCATGAAGCCAAAGCAATAGCGTGATGTCACAATGACATGATTTTGCATGGGGTGTAGTGCCGAAATGGTCATAGAAAATTGTTTCCCAAGGCAAATCAGATATGATCCAGACATCCAGTCAAACCACAATTTTAAGTGCACTGAATTTAAAATGATTGCAATCTTGATATGAGTAACGACTTACGAGTGCTGAATGTTTGACATAAAATTCCAATTTTTTACCATGAATGATAGTTAATAGCACCCGAGATGAAGTATTAGTTATTGCAGGGTGAGGAGAAAAGTAAAAAGAGCTTTTTTTTTTTTTTTCTTTTTTTTTCAAAAATTTTTAGTAATGTTATTTAAGTTTTGTTGAAATATACGTAAATAAAAATATATGTGAAAATACATGTGAAGGTGTTTAAATAATAGTTTTCATTATTTAAACATCATTACTAAATAGAGCCTAAGTCTTTCAAGAGAGTTTCAAACACATATAGATTTAGATAGTAAAGATAAATTTCTATTTCAAATAATAAAAAATAAAAATAAAAAGTGAAGTTTAATTACTAGCGAAGATTTTTCATTACTATTTCAACTTTTTTTTTTTTAACAGTAATACTTATTAGAACACACACAAAAATAATAATAGTGTTTTAAATCGGGTTTATAATATATTACATAACTAGAGTACAACTACAAAAATGCCTAACCTTTGTAGTTGTAAATAACTATTGTAGTTGTAAATAACCTTTGTAGTTGCAAACTGAGGTTATAAATAGCAGACACTAAATACATAACCAATATGATATGTTATAAATCCAGTTTAAAACACTATTATTATTTTTGTGCGTGTTCTAATAAACATTACCATTTTGGCCTAATGATATTAATTAATAATAAAGCATTAGGAAACTCTTTAAATAGACCCATATTGTAATAATAACAGAAAAATATAAAGCATTTAATTTTTTTTTTTTCTTTCTTTCTCGTTCCTATGCCAATTTTTGAAATTTGTAATCAAATCAGATATATGTTGTATTGGTAAAATAAATATAAATAAATAAACTTTTTGTTGATCTTTTAAAGGTATGCCACCTAAGTTTTAGAAGCCTAACAACTTTACAAGTTATTATTATAATATAAATTATAAATTTTTGAAATTTATAATCATATCACATATCTGTTGTATGGATAAAATCAAAACCATTTAACTTTTGGTTGATCTTTTAAAGTTATACCACATAAGTTTTGGAAGCCTCACAACTTTACTAATTATTATTATAATATGTATTTATAATTAAATTTTATATTTAAACACTTTATTAGAATCTTATCATATTTTATTTTATTTTGGTTGGATAGTAAAATAGATAGTTTTATATACAAATTACAAACACAATCAATAAATGCATTTTAATAATTACCACAATTATCAATTTTTAGATTTAGAAAAAAAAATAAAAGAGAAAAAAAAAGATATTGTATTAAAATTTATCTTGCCCTGCACGAGTTACTAACTAGTCATATATAATATGTTAAAGTTGAAATCTTGAAGCATGATCAAAATCCAAATTGAATACGAATTAGCTTCTAATCGTAGTCTCTTTTTGTCCCAAATGTCCATTTTAATTTTATTAATTTTGGTGTCTTGTCACCTATTTGTAAAACTAGCACAAAAGCCAAGATAATCACCTCATCATCACTAATATTGAATATTTCTATGGGTAAACATGATTTACAACCTAGTAAAATATTAAAGTGAAAACCCAATAAAAAATCCAAATTAGATTCTTCTTACACTTCAAATTTGAGCCAAGTGTCCTTCTATAATTGCACTCCAATTTCATTTAATGTGTCTCTCCATATATAATTGATTTTGTGTCAATTATATTTACATGCAGATTCATGCATCTAAACATACAAAATATAACAAGAATCAATTCAAATTTATATTACTTCTATTTAACTATGGTTATGTACAATATGTTACTTATTATATAGAATTTTTCTCACTCACACACAGATAGATATATATATATATATATATATATATATAGTAGTTATTCTTAGTTAGATCCCTATATATGATGCAGGGGTTATGTGTGTGTAAAATCAATATATATATAAAACAGAATACACACACACACACACACACACACACAAAAAAAAAAACACCATTCTCTTGAATTAGAAAACAGAACACAAAAATAAAATGATTTTTTTTATGAAACAAAAATAAATGATTAGATTACACTTCTATTACCTCAAAAAATTCTAATTAAACTATGCTTGTTATTTCTCCAAATTTTATTATTTTCTTTTTTATTTTGTAATATTTATTAATTAAATATGTATTGAATTTATTTTTATTTTTTTTATTAAAAAAAAAAAGCTTTCCTATTCATCGCACAAATTAACTAGTAGTGTAATAGTAAAATAAAAACATTAAAACTTTCTCTAGAACTTTCTTTTGTCCTACTATATTAGCTTTTGAAAGTTCTGGCTTTTTTTATGGTATCATTTTCATTTTTAGGGTTATAAGAAACAGTTACATGAATTATTCTTATTACACTCTAATTTTATGTCATGTGTCCTTCTAATTGCACTTCATTTTTGTGGGGGGCAGAGGGGTCAGAATATGTTTTTAGGCCTTGGGCTTGGTCCGAGGATATTAACTCTTCCGAGGTGGTCTTAGTGGTAATAACTATGTGGAATATGAAAGCCCACAAGCAAATTATTACGAAAGAAGTTGGTGGAAATGGTCCGAGGAGGGAGATCTCCTCGACTATATGAAGTGAAGGTTCTACCCTACACCCCGATGTATATAAGGGAATTCTAGGAGGTCTAGTGAGTGAGGATGTGTTCCATATGAGCACAGGGAGAAGGAGTGAATAAGAAATATCTTAAAGAAAGCTGCTACCACCTCATTAAAGACTCTGCACCTACCTCTCTGGCCGCATTAATGGGAAAATGACCTCTGAACAATAGTGATCAGTGTTACAGCTATTATTTAAGGATTTCAAGAAGGCGGTGGATGGGACAAGTATCTAGATTGGTAATCTGGTCCATACGTGGAAGATGGTGGGAAGGAGGAAGATGATATAAAGGGAAAAGAAAGGCATTCAAGGTGGGGGATCGGAAAAAGAAACAGAAAACACTGTACACACTACCTTCAACTGTAATCTATTGTTAAAAAAGAAAAGGCAAAACAAGTTATCCTCAAATTACGTCCAAGGAGAGTTTCTGTCATATAATCATTTCATTGCACATGTATTGGCGATCTAGCCCATTATACTTGTTATCCAATATCCATAAAACCTAGGTTTCAAGCCCACGCTCTACAAATTGCATTGTATAAGGGCTTTTGGGCCTGTACCCTTCACACGGTTGCGTCTGGGTGCAAATTGTGTCCTTACAATTGGCACTGTCTGTGGGGAATCTTGTGTTGAAGGACGAATAGCGTGATGGCAGGCTCAAGTCCACACCATGCAGAGTCTTTGGGGTCCCAGCATGAAGACCACTTTCAACATCTTGAGCAGGAAAGAGATCGGGAGGGCAGTGTGCACATAGGGCATACCGCTAGGAGTCATTCAAGGGGAGGAAGCAGAGTCCCTCATGAGGACGATGCTAAGGCCATCCAGAAAGAGATTGACCATCTGAAGAAGAAGCTGCACTGTGCAAGACGACGGCGAACACCCTCCTTTTCTGATCCTTCCTCTGAAGACTCCCAAGGTATTAGTTATAGGCCCAGGTCAACAACTCCTCCTAGTGAAACTTTCTCCTATGAGGAGGATGATCTTCATGGTCATAAGGGCAAGAAGTCTTCTTCTAAGGACTTGGGAATTAATGCTATGAGTATGGCGTTGCACCAAATTTCCAAGTCACCCTTCACGCGCAGGGTGTAGAAAGGAAAGCTTCCTCGGTGCTTCACCCAACCAAATTTCACTATTTATAATGGCCGAACAGACCCCGTAGAGCATGTGAGTCATTACAATCAGGGAATGGCAGTACATTCTAAAAACGAAACTTTAATGTGCAAAGTCTTCCCTTCTAGCTTGGGACCTATTGCGATGAGATGGTTTAATGGACTGCGGGTAGGTTCAATCGATTCTTTTATGGAACTCACTATGGAATTTGGGTCTCGTTTCATTACCTACAGTACGGTTCCTCGACCTCTAGATTCATTATTGTCCATGGCCATGACAGAAGGGGAGACCTTGAAAACATATTCTGATAGATGTTGGGAGATGTTTAATGAGATCGATGGTGATTTTGATGAGGTGTCGATCAACACTTTCAAGGTTGGCCTTCCAACTGATCACGACTTAAGGAAATCTTTGACCAAGAAGTCTGTAAGGAGTGTAAGTCGACTCATGGATCGTATTGATGAATACAAACGGGTTGAGAAAGATCAGCAGTAGGATAAGGGGAAGGCGAAGGTTATCCCTCAGGAGAGGAGGGATTTCAGGTCAGATAGATACAATAACAACAGGCCGAGGAGAGATTTCGCTAGGCAATCTGGTTCAGCCCCTCCTCAGGTAGTGAATACTGTGTTTCGTGAACCTGTGCAGCAGGTATTAGAGAAGATCCATCATGAACCATACTTTACGTGGCCCAACAAAATGGCAGGGGACCCCATGAAGTGTAATCAGAACCTTCATTGTCATTATCATCAAGAGAAAAGTCATACCACTGAGAATTGTAGGACCTTGTGGAATCATTTGGAGCAATTGGTTAAGGAGGAAGGTTGAAGCAATTTTTATATCCGCCCAATGGGCAAGAAGATCATTCAGGCTCAGTAAATTAGGGTAATAATGCTTCAAGGCCTCCTTTGGGCACAATCAACGTTATTTTTGCTGCTCCAAGAAAGACTGGTTCTCGCCCTACTAGAGTGATGTCTGTATCACGAACTCTTGCTGAGGAGTCTCACTCTGAGCCGAAGAGAATTAAGGGGAATACTCCACCTATCTTCAGTTTCTCGGAAGAAGACAAAATTGGGACCATCCAACCACATGATGATACTTTAGTAGTTACGCTTAGAATAGGGGCTATGACGTGAAAAGGGTAATGGTTGACCAGGGTAGTGGGGCTGACATTATGTACCCTGACTTGTTTAGGGGGCTCAACCTAAAGCTCGAGGATCTTACAGCTTATGATTCGCCGCTTATAAGCTTTGAGGGGAAAGCTGTCATTCCAAAAGGGCAAATTCTATTACCTGTGCAATCAGGTACGGAGGTTATGGATGTAGATTTCATTGTGGTAGACGCTTATTCTCCCTACACGACCATTGTGGCAAGGCCTTGGCTGCATGCTCTAAGTGTCGTTTCCTCAACTCTCCATGTCAAGGTGAAGTTCCCATCTAGGGGACTGATCGAGGAAATCATTGGGAGTCAATCTGTGGCTAGATAATGTATAACAGCTGCAGTTCTGCATTAGACTGGGCAGGAATCATCGGCCTCGGTTAAAGGGGGTTCATAGCAATCAATTTCCTCGGCCACACCTAAGATTTTCGAGGTAGAAGAGCACGTATGTGAAGAGTTGGAGAAGATTCTTATCGACGATGATCCTGAAAAATTCTTTCAGTTGGGAATTCAGCTGCCACCTCTAAAGAAGGAGGAGCTAGTCATTTTTTTGAAAAGGAATATGGATGTATTTGCATGGAATGCTTATGAGGCCCCGGGGGTTGATCCAAGTTTCATTTGTCATCATTTGAATCTCAATCCGTCCGTGGTGCCGAGGAAATAACCACATCGGCGCTCATCTAAGGAGCATGCTAAGGCTGTCGAGGAAGAGGTACTTAAGCTCAAAGAGGCTGGTGCTATTAAAAAGGTATTTTACCCAGGATGGTTGGCTCACACAATGGTAATGAAGAAGAAGAATGGGAAGCGGAGAGTTTGCGTAGACTTCACAGATTTGAACAAGGCTTGTCCTAAAGATTCATTCCTAATGCCTCGCATAGATCAGTTGGTGGATGCCACTGTTGGGCATCCTCGGATGAGCATTCTGGATGCTTTTCAGGGTTATCACCAGATACTCTTGGCTTTGGAGGATCAGGAGAAAACGGCATTTGTCACTCCTACAGGGAATTATCATTATAAGGTGATGCCGTTCGGTTTAAAGAATACAGGGGCTACCTATCAAAGGACGATGACAAAGATGTTTGAGCCTCAGTTGGGAAAAACAATTGAAGTGTATGTGGATGACGTGGTGGTGAAGAGTAAAATGGTTTCTATGCATATATCAAACTTGAATGATACTTTTCAAACGCTAAGGAGGTACAAGTTACGCCTTAATGCATCCAAGTGCTCCTTTGGGGTGGATCTAGTAAGTTCTTAAGTTATATGGTAACACACAGAGGAATCGAAGTCAATCCTGCTCAGGTCAAGGCAATTAATAGCTTACAACCTCCTCGAAATCCAAAAGAAGTTCAAAGGTTGACAGGGATGACCACTGCTCTCAACCGATTTATTTCAAGGTCCGCAGACAGGTGCAGGCCTTTCTTCTAGCTGCTGAATAAGTGGAAAGGATTTGAATGGACTGAGGAATGTGCTACAGCTTTTCAACAGCTTAAGGAATATCTTTCGTGTCCGCCCATTATGTCTCGACCAGAAATTGATGAAGTTTTGTTCGCATATATTGCTGTGGCTGATCATGCTGTTAGTTTGGTTCTAATACGGGTTGACAACAATATACAGAAGTCAGTTTATTATGTGAGCAAATCCTTACATGAGGCCGAGGTACATTATTTTCCATTGGAAAGGGCGATCCTCGCGGTGGTGCATGTTATGCGTAAGCTTCCCCACTATTTTCAATCTCATACAGTTGTGGTTCTAACTCAACTTCCTCTTAAATTTGTACTTTGAAGTGCTGATTACACGAGTAGGATTGCTAAGTGGGGCACCATCTTAGGGGCTTTTGACATCAAGTATATGCCTCGAACCTTCATGAAGGGTCAAGTGCTTGCTGATTTGGTCGCGGAGTTTTCTGAGCCGTCATTAGAAGATAATGCTAAGGGGTTGAACATGGATGAAAAATCAGTTGGCAAGATCTTGTGCAAGGAGCCTGCGACATGGAAAGTATATGTTGATAGAGCAGCGAATCAAAGAGGATCTAGTGTAGGACTAGTTCTAGTGTCCCCTGAGGGGTTTACTTTTGAGAAGTCCTTGAGATTGGGATTCTCAGCCACCAACAATGAGGCGGAATATGAAGCTTTATTAGTTGGAATGGATATGGTTCAGAAAATTGGAAGAAAACCAGTGCAAATGTTCTCGGATTCGCAATTAGTCATGGGCCAAGTGGAAGGAACATTGGAGGCTAGAGATCCAAGAATGCAAGAATATCTAACCAGAGCCAAGTATTTACAATCAAAGTTTGAATCTTTTATCTTGTTGCATGTCTCAAGGAGTATGAATACCCATGCCGATTCCCTGGCTACCCTTGCAACATCCTCGGCGCAAATTCTACCTCGGGTTATCCATGTTGAAGATTTGTTCAAGCCCTCTGGAATGAGTGTTGACACCATTCGGGATCATCAAATAAGAGTAGGACCTAGTTGGATGGACCCTATAGTGTCCTTCCTTAGGGTTGATGTCTTGCCCAAGGAGAAATTTGAAGCGAACAAAATACGTAGGAAGGCACCTTGGTTTTGGTTATCCGAGAATCAAAAGTTATACAAGCGCTCCTTTTCAGGACCATATTTGCTGTGTGTGCATCCTGAAGCAACGGAGTTACTTTTGGAGGAGTTGCATAAAGGGATTTGTGGAAGTCACATAGGAGGAAGATCTTTGGCACGTAGAGCTCTTACCCAGGGATATTGGTGGCCCAATATGCAGAGAGAAGCACAAGATTATGCAAGAAAGTGCGACCAGTGTCAGAGGTATGCTCCCAACATTCATCAACCAAGGGGTGCCCTTAATCCTCTGTCTAATACTTGGCCTTTTGCTCAATGGGGTTTGGACATTGTAGGACCTTTCCTAAAGGTAGCAAGGAACAGAAGATGGTTGCTTGTCGGAATAGATTACTTCACTAAATGGGTTGAAGCTAAACCATTGTCAAACATCAGGGATGTGGATGCAAAGAAGTTGGTATGGAAAAATATTGTTACTAGGTTTGAAATCCCTCATACTCTTATTTCAGATAATGGTCTGCAGTTTGATAGTAAAGCCTTTAGAAGGTATTGTGGTGATTTGGGCATCATGAATAGATATTCCACTCCAGCTTATCCGCAAGGGAATGGGCAAGTTGAGGCCGTAAACAAAGCTATAGTCAGTGGACTCAAGAAGAGGATCGATGATTCTAAAGGAAGGTGGGTAGAAGAATTGCCGCACGTTTTGTGGATGTATCGAACTACGCCTCGAAGATCCACTGGAGAGACACCCTTTTCTATGACTTATGGAGCTGAGGCTGTGATCCCTCTGGAGACTGGGTTTCCTACACTGAGGACGAGCTCGTTCATCCCAAGTAGTAACGACAATTTGCTGGAGAAAGGCCTAGACCTAGTTGAGGAACGACGAGAGAATATCATGGTTCAATTAGCGTATTATCAGCATAAACTTAAGCAAGGATATGATTCCCATGTGAAGTTGAGGCCATTAGCCCTTGGTGATTTGGTATTAAGAAAAGTCATGGATACAGCCAAGAACCCAACATGGGGAAAACTAGGACCTAATTGGGAAGGACCTTATCGTAGTACTTCAGTAGCTGGTATAACGGCATATTATCTTACAGACTTAGATGAAAGAGTTGTACAACGCCCCTGGAATGTAAATAACCTACGAAAGTACTATTATTAATGAAAGGCGTTTCTGCCATCTTATTTCTATTGATATTATGTAGTGTTGATTTGTGTTTCATCTTTTCTAAGTATCAAACAGAAACTTGGTCATGCCTAGCTACTCGGACCACATACCTTGTAAAAATTGATATCTTTATTAAATGTTAAACAAAACCTTAGTTACGTTTGGTCCTCGGATCATCTACTTTGGGAAAATTGACATTTTAGTTCATCTTTTCTAAGTATCAAACAGAAACTTGGTCATGCTTGGCTCCTTGGACCACATACCTTGTAGAAATTGATATCTTTATTAAATGCTAAACAGAACCTTAGTTACATCTGGTCCTCAGATTATCTACTTTGGAAAAATTAACATTTCAGTTCGTCTTTTCTAAGTATCAAACAGAAACTTGGTCATGCTTGGCTCCTCGGACCACATACCTTGTAGAAATTTATATATTTATTAAATGTTAAACATAACCTTAGTTACGTCTGGTCCTCAGATCATCTACTTTGGGAAAATTAACATTTCAGTTCATCTTTTCTAAATATCAAACAGAAACTTGGTCATGCCTGGCTCCTCGGACCACATACCTTGTAGAAATTGATATCTTTATTAAATGTTAAACAAAACCTTAGTTCTGTCTGGTCCTCGGATCATCTACTTTGAAAAAATTAATATTTCAGTTTATTTTTTAAGTATCAAATAGAAACTTGGTCATGCTTGGCTCCTCGGGCAACATACCTTTTAGAAATTGATATCTTTATTAAATATTAAGCAGAACCTTGGTTAAGTATGGTCTTCGGATCATCTACTTTGGGGAAATTAACATTTCTGTCCAACTTCCTAAGGATCAAGTAGAATTTTGGCTATATTTAGTTCTCGGACCATATACTCAGGTAAGGTTTGTGAGTTATTTTGTGCCTAAGTTTCACATAAGGCCTAGTTTCAGAGTTTTGGCTATATTAAGTTCATGTACGCCTTTATATACTTAACTATTTGCTGTTGCATAACATAATTTCAACATACAAATTATTAATTGAAGGCATAAAGTCCATAAAATGAAATTATTTCTATGACAAATTGTTGTTATTATTTAATGCGTAGTTGAGACCTACCCTGTTCATTTGCGCACTAAGTCATTCATAATATGTACACAAATTGTACTAAGAGCAAGTATTAAACATTCCCAATGAGTGAAATTTGTAAGGAAATAAAGATCAAAATCTTAAACTTGTCGTTATGAATGTACTTGATTACATTGAAAAAAAAAAAAAAAGGGATAGAAATAAAGAAGTGCTATCTGGAGTTTAAACAAAGGGTCGAGAGAGAGGGTTCTAAGTTGCTCATTTCTTAGCCTTCATTGGAGGGTCCTCTTGTGACTTGGTCTCAGCTTCCTTTACTTTATTCTCCGCCCCTTTTTGGTCAGTTTCTTTGGATTGAGGAGCCACTTCCTTGATAACAAGAGGAACATTGGAAGGGTTCATCTCGGACGAGGTCATGATTTGTTTTCCTTTGTCTTTCGCCCTAAGTGAAGGGTCAACCTGGTCAATCTTCTTGTTCAAACCCTTGTTAGTCTCCTCACCAAGGGCTACAACCTGATTAGGGCATGTGGACGCTTTAGTGGGAGAAAGTAGGTCCTGGACAACTGAGATTTAGGCAGGAGGCGCTGACTCAGAGGCAGTTGGAGGAGGCAGAGCTTCAATCATGCGGATGTCTGGGAGAATCCACATGTTTTCAGCTTTTCTCCATTCTGAGGTAGCAAGGACCCCAGCAACATTAAGGGCTTCTGCCCATACCTATTGACAAAATTCCCTGTACACCTCAGTGAGTTCTTCAGTTAGCCAAGTTTCAGTCTCTTCAACCCCTTTATTATAGGAAGCCAGTGAGGCAGCACCCACGGTTTCCTTGATAGTATGGGCTGCTTCTTGGGCATGAGCTAGCTCGCCCTTCAAGCACAGAATGTCTTTTTGGGCAGTGGCCAGCTCTTGTCCCTTGTCAAGATGTTGTTTGCATTGCTCCTCTGCCTACGCCTCGGCTGTTTTAAGCCCAGCCTCAACACTCCTCCTTAATTGCCCCTCTATTGTCATTTTGTCAGAGACTTCTTTCTTTTCCTGCTCGGCTCAACCCAGAGCTCTTTCAGTCTCAACCCTGACTTTGAACTCAACATCAGCTTTGTTCCAAGCATCTTCTACCCATTTTCCGGCCACAAAAACCTCTTGGATAGCCTGTGAGAAAATGGTGAACAAGTGCATTGTGCCGAGAATAATAGAAAAGTATATGTAAGAAAGTTTAAATAAAGAATAGAATATAAATAACGAAGTGGGAATAATTTAATGACACATACCAAAGCCAAATCCCTTTTTAGGGAAAGGAAGAGTTGAGGTTGCTTCATGTTCTCTAGGGCCTTCATGTCCTTTGGTAAAAGGAAGGGCTATTCCAAGGCTTCGACCAAATAGTGAGAGTGTCCTTTTTGGAATTCTCTTATAGAAGAATGGCAGGGGATAGGAGCTCCATCCAATTCCAATGAAGGTGACCAATAGGACTGAGTTTGGCGCACCTCAGCCAATTCGTGGTTGTCCCTACTCTCCATAGAGGAAGCTTTGACTTGGCCTTTTCCAGCTTTTTCTTGCTTCTGTTTCTTCTTCTGGGCCAAGTCCCCTTCTTCAACCTCATTCGCTCTTTTCTTCTTGAGGTTGGGCGCAGGAAGAATGGGGCCTGGGGGAGGGGAGGAGGAGGAAGGTTGGCAGGAGGTTGAGACCCCGAAGTGCCCTTCACATTGACTTGCTTCCTTCAAGCTTCACCCTGGATTTTGAGACATCTCTTCTTCTTCCTCCTCGTCGCTACTATCAATACGCGCAACTATGAAACCCTGGACACCCTAGGAACAGGAGCCCTCGTCGGATTCGTTTTCTTCGTCCGAGATGTTGACAACGTGGCCTTCTGGAGGTTTCTCTGCTTCCTCAAGTAAGAACTAGTCTATTTCTTCTTCAAGAGATAGGCAAGGAGATATGGGTTCTTCTTGAACGGTTGTTGCTTCAGGTTGCGCCAAAGGAGGGACAGCTTTTAGTGGGCGAGCGTATAGGATGACAGAAGGGTCGTCTGGTAAATCATGTGGAGCGAGGAAATCTGGTTTCGAGACATCTATTCTCCTGCGTCTCTGATCTCCCGCAATAATTGTGTTACCTATATCTTGGTAGGTGGACGACAAGGGTTTGTATCCCCATATGAGATGAGCCACTCTCACTTGTAGGTCTTCACTTACGAATACCTCGAATCTTAAGACTTTGTTGAGGTCCGCGGTGTTGATTAGGCTCAGACGAGGCGATACGTGTTTTTTATCTGCAAAGAAAATATCCGAGAAGTTAAATAGGTTTAAATCAAGAAAAATGTTAAATGCAAAGAATGACAAAATACAGTGTGAATCTAGGTGATGAAGTTAGGAGAACTAAATCCCAGGCCAGGGAATCTAAACCCTAAGGAATCACACCTGGTTTTCCCCATTCGACTAGACAATGAGGACCGTCGGACCATCTCCCGGAGGCGATTAAATAGTTGTCCTTCATGCTTTTGTTAGATTTGGGAAGACACGATATGAGTCTAACGATGCTAGACCTACATTTGAGGTAGTAACCTCCGCTTTTAAGTTGATGGCATTCGTATATGTGGACGACATTATGCCATGTGAGACTTAAACCCATTTGCTCATTGAGGGCATCAACACAACCTAAAATTCTAAACATATTAGGTGTACACTGATCTGGGCATAATCTATGGTTACGTAAGTATTCACTAGTGACATTCTTCATAGGAAGTGTCATCCCACCCTCTAAAAAGGCGATTATGGGAATGGCGACTTCTCCTTCTTTCCTATCGTCAGCTATGGCTTCTGGGGGGCAGTATCTTAAACCCACTTCTTGAGGGATATGGTATTTGGCCCAGAAACCCTCCATACCGGCATCATTATCTACTAGACACTTGAATCTACCCATTTGGTTGGAATGAAAATGGAAATTGAGAAAGGGGAAGGGTACAGTTAATGGCCGAGGACTATAGCCGAGGAGAAAAGGAACTTAAGAGAGTGAGAACTTACGGGAAAATGAGTAGAGAATTCTTCGCGAGCTTCTTGGAGAAGGAGAGAAAGAGGAAGTTTAGAGATTTGATTAATTTCTGGCGTAATGAGTTGAATCGCAACTTCCTAGGCGTTTTGATGTCTGGGAGGCGGCATTGAATAGGAGTTATCCCGCCCAAATTTTGAGGAAAAACCTGAACCATTGGATGGGTATTTCACCGTTCGACGTGGGTGACAGAGCTTTACTTGGAGCAATTAATGGGGGCGTTATGAATTTCAAGGCGTCAGGAGTCGTTTCAAAAGAAGTTAGATGACATTCTCATGTATAACGGTTTTATAAGCGTGTGAAAGTGGTGGTGTTGAATCAAAACTTCATTTTTACCCTTGGAAGGGAGAAAGAATGAATTTTTGAGGGGCTATTATGGGGGCAAAGGGGTCAGAATATGTTTTTGGGCCTTGGGCTTAGTCCGAGGAGGTATTATTGGTAATAACTATGTCGAATATAAAATCTCACAAGCAAATTATTGCGAAAGAAGTTAGTGGAAATGGTCCAAGGAGGGAGATCTCCTTGGCTATATGAAGTGAAGGTTATACCCTACACCCCAATGTATATAAGGGAATTCTAGGAGGTCTGGTGAGTGAGAATGTGTTCCATATGAGCACAGGGAGAAGGAGTGAATAAGAAATATCTTAAAGAAAGCTGCTACCACCGCATTAAAGACTCTGCACCTACCTCTCTGGCTGCATTAATGGGGAAATGACCTCTAAACATTAGTGATCAGTGTTACAGCTATTGTTTGAGGATTTCAAGAAGGCGGTGGATGGGACAAGTATCAAGATTGGTGATCTGGTCCATACGTGGAAGATGGTGGGAAGGAGGAAGATGATATAAAGGGAAAAGAAAGGCATTCAAGATAGGGGATCGGAAAGAGAAAGAGAAAACACTGTACACACTACCTTCAACTGTAATCTATTGTTAAAAAAGAAAAGGCAATACAAGTTATCCTCGGCTTACGTCCGAGGAGAGTTTCTGTCATATAATAATTTCATTGCACATGTATTGGCGATCTAGCCCATCATCCTTGTTATCCAATATCCATAGAACCTAGGTTTCAAGCCCACGCTCTACAAATTTCATTGTATAAGGCTTTTTGGGCCTATACCCTTCATACGGTTGGATCTGGGTGCAAATTGTATCCTTACAATTTTTATGTCAAATGTCCTAATTATAATTAATTTTTTGCAAACTACATCCTCTCACAAACACAAACTAATCTAAAAATCCTATTATGCCCAAAACAAATTTTCAATACCAACTTACAAGCATGAACAATGAGACACCCACAATTCATACCTTCTAAAATTTGATATTTAAAATGCTACCATGAAAAAATCAGAGCTTTTCAAAGCTGATATGCTAGCACATGTGAAAATTCTAGAAAATCTCTTAATATTTCTATTTTACTATTACACTACTAGTTGCTAATGTGTGCAATGAATTGGAAATGTCTTCCTACTTTATATATTTGATACATATTTAATCAATAAATATTACTAAATAAAAATAAAATTCATAAGATTTGGAGAAATAACAAGCACAATTTATCAAAATTTGTTGGAAGAACTTCAATTTTAATTTAATCATTTATTTTTTGTGTTGCTTTGTTTTAGTAATATTTGTTAACATTCGTTTGTTTTTGGGAGTTTTTTTTTTCATTGAAAAACATTTATTGCAACCAAAGAAAGAACAACTAAGAAGCTGCCTCCCCTACAATAACTTCTGCTAAACACAAGGGGGCAGATGCTTCATAAAAAAACCAGATACAGAGTTCTTAAAAGTCCATCTAGCCAAAACATGAGCAGCCTTGTTATTATCATGATTGACCCAACTAACATCTAATAAACTAAAATGCACCGCAAGAGTTTGAACTTCATCTACAAAATTAAGCAGTCTCCAGGGGATACGCTGCTTGGGAGCTTTGACTGCATCAATGTAAATTTCGGAATCACTCTAAATATTGTGTATATTCAATCGGCTTGCCAAAATAATTGCCCAGTGAATTGCTTCTACCTCTGCTTGGATTGGGATGTTGGTATCGACCTTTTTTACATTGGCAAACAACAAAGCCCCTCTCCAATCTCTAGCAACTACCGCAACTTATGTCAAGTTGTCGCCCACAGCAGCATCACAGTTTAGTTTCAAGGTTCGCCTGACTAGGCTTCCTCCATCGCCTAGGCACGCTGCTTGAAGACCTAAAGTTGGAATGCACCAATGTTCCAAAAATAATTTTTGCAGCTTTCTACTCAAATCCAAAAATAATTTTTTGAGTTTTTTTTTTTTTTTTAATGAGCAAAAAAAGCTTTACGTGTGTAATCATTGACCTGTCAAATTTGAACTTGCAAAACTCAAGGCGTGGGGCATCCCTGGTGTGTTAAGGCTATTTACATCATGACACGGTATTTCTGCAAAGCGCACAATTCGAATCAAGCAACTCTTAGACCTGCAGATATGACTCGGTCCGAAGCTCCTACCACTAGCAATTTTTTTAGTATGTTTTGTTTGTTAGTAATATTTGATTGTGAATTGTTGTAATCTATATTACTTAGAGCATCCACAATAAGAAATGATATCCCATCTTATTTTACCATCTCAACTTTTATTTTCTTATCCTACTCATTAAAATAATATATTTTCACAATAAAAAAATATATATATATGTGTATATTTTTTTTTCCCAATTTTCTCCTCCACACCGATTTGTATCTTCCTAACTCCTCCATTCCTTTGCTTTTCACCTTCTTCTCCTTCTCCTTCTCCTTCTCCTTCCATCTTCCATCTTCATATCTACCCAATAAAACATACCTAGCAAATCCATTAAACATACCCAGCAAACCCATTAAAATATCCAACAAACCCAGTAAAATCTTAACAGTATCGGGAAATTCCAAATCAATCCACTAGCAAATCTTAACAGCAAACCCAAATCAATCCACCACACACCAATACACCACATCGACACTGCCTTGATCTGCCACATCTGGCACCGCATCAAACCCATGAGCTCCACCAACCCATGAGACCCACGGTGGCTTAGTCACGGCGAGCACGGCACCACCCCGATTCACAAACCATGGCACCACCCCGATTTGCCACATCAAACCATGAGCTCCACCAAATATGAGACCCACGGAGGCTTGATTCAAGGAAAAAAGAAAAGAAAAGGAAGACAAGGACGAGAGGGGGAAGGATTGAATGAGAGAATCAGAACTAAAAAAGAAGAAAGGAAAAAAAAATAGAGGAGATGAGAGTTACTAGTGAGAGAGTGAGATTTTGATAAAGTAAACAGTAAATATAATAAAATATTAATATTTGGTTTTACAATTGAGCTACAATGCGATTCTAAAACTGTAGCACAATTGTATTTTTTTTTTTTTTGGTAATAGTTACATTTTACAACTTCTAATGGAGTGGACATTTTGGACCTGAATGATAAAATAGGCTTACATTTGGCATTTGCGATTCCGTTGTTGATGCTAATAGTGTGCTTTGGTAAGCATTTCCCTAGACATAGACGTGATGTTGTCCAAGGCTTGGTTTGGATATACCTGAATGCGTCCAGCGTTCAGCGTTTTCCAGCCTTTTTTTTTTTTTTCCTGCGCATGGGTTTCAACAGGGGACAAGATTACTGTTCATCCACTGTGCAGTACTATTCACACACTGTGCAGTTACTGTTCACTCACTTTTCAGCCACTTTTTCATTAAAAATGAATTCCACGACACTATTCACACATTTAAAAATTATTTTGCTACAGTATTTTCAATTTTCAGTTTTCAACTGTATCCAAACGGACCCCAAATCTCATTAAACTTTTTTGTGATTTGTGCATGTTTTAGTTTTTTGTTTGTATGCATGCTCTTTTACGAGTCCTTAATTCACATCTGGTCTTTAATTCCAACAACATATCTATTATAACCAACTAATTGTAATATAATAAAAGGAAAAATACACACAACCCCTTTGTAATTTCCAAATACGGAAGCCCTTTGAGGCTGTGAATCTAACACTTTAGCTCCATATGATATTGTTTATGTGTAAACCATAATTGTTTAACACTTAGCGTGTGTTTGGATTGGGAGGCTGCGTCCAGCGTTCTGCGTTTGAGACTTTTTTTTTTTTTTTCTTCCGTGCGCACACGTTTCAACGGGGACAAGTGCATTGTTCATCACTGTGCGTGAACAGTAACCGCACAGTAGTGCACTGTTCATGTACTTTTTAAATTTTTTTTAATTAAAAATGGGACCCGCATCATTATTCACCCATTTAAAAATTATTTTACTACAGTGTTTTCAGTTTTCAGTTGTATCCAAACGGACCCTTAATCCCTTGAATAATTTTTTTAGTACAGCACAACTTTCATGGTTGTATTGTTTTTTGTGAAAATACAGCTCAAATTATGAGCGTGTGTTATTACATAAACAACTTACTTTTTTCATAGATAGTTTTAACACTTTACACATAAAACAATACCACTAGACATGTTTCTTCTACTTTAAACGTTGAATAACATGGAGTTATTCCAAGAACACACAATTTTTATTGCACTGTTTTCACTATTTTCATCTTTTTTATTTTTTTTATTTATCCACTGCTCTATCATACACCAAAAGAGAATCGTAGAAAATAGAGTATTAAAAGGTTGAGAGACACAGAAATTCACGACAAAGGGTCAGGTAAAAGACAAAAGATGGTACATATTGGGAATTGCGTATACGTTATATTGAGATTTGAGGGTTTGGTATTGGTGATGTGAAGCCATCCCCACCTTCACATCCAACTTTCACGTGGGATTTGACTAATGTGACGCTCCCATTCCCCTATATCTTTCCTATCAAACAAAAAGACAAAGATGCATCAGATCAAGGTACTGTGTAAAACGGCACTTTAAGCGGCTCTACTGTGATGTATGACAGTATGAGCAAGAATATTATGGATACAGTGAACTGCTCCAATTTTCACAGCTCCTCCATGTGAAGATCTCTTTTGAAGGCCAACTTTGGAGGCACAAACAAAAAAAGATACATATACCCCAGTAGTCAGTACACCCATTCAACTCGAGCAATCGCACAGCTCCAAGAGAAAATACCATGCAACTTCCTGAACCAAAACAGTGACGTTACATCGGGACTCTCTATCATTACCATATACAACACGCAACCGGTGAATTTGTCCATAGATATAGAAATAGATTTTTTCCCCCTTTCTGACAACATCAAAATTCACAAGTTACCTTGTATAAAATAATAGAACCAAAATTTTTTAATTCAAAAGAATACTCACCCAACACATTGCCACAGAACTCAAACGAGCAATGTTTGCCAGGAGCCTTCTTCATCACTTAACTTGTTGGGTTAACTTGGGTAACTTCTTCCCTAGCAACGAGAGAGAGAGAGAGAGAGAGAGAGAGAGGGAGAGAGGGCGAGAGAGGGAGGAAACCCAGATCCCAGTACACCTTTTATATGGGTAATTTCCCTTTACATATAAGCATCACTTTAACTACATAGATAACAGTCATATTTCTGACTTTGGTTACTCAAAATCAACCTTTAAAAAGGTATTAAACCATATCCATATTATTACAGTAAGGTTCTACTTCAAAGTTTTTTTTTTTTTTTTTTTTTTTAATTTAAGCGCCTTGACCTGCTGATGGACTGTTTCAAGAAGCCTAGATTAGGGTGCAGCAAACCTCAACATTATTGATAAAGGACAAGGTTTCTGTGGCTGCCATAGTTATATGAAAATTGAGAAGTGTGTTTAGTTGTCACTTGTTACTTGCGTATGGCCAACCCGCACTGACAGATGAAATACCCTGTAATTGTATAATACACCACACGATCAAGCACGTGGAAACTTTTACTCAACCTCTACACAGCATTAACTGGTAAATACTAGCATACAAATTTGATTGAGTGAACATTTTTAAATTACACTAGAATTTTTGTACTTTCCAAGCATGCCCACCTGCATTGAAAATTTTGCTATGAACAGATGCATACAGATATTACAGGAATTTTTCCCTTATTATTGGGAAGTAGCATAATTTACACTCATATATTTACAGCATGATACCCATATCCTAAATCAAAGAAAAAATATACTATATATGTAGCCAAGAAATAAATTATACACATCAAAATATCAGAAGGCTTCTTCTGGCTTCAGAAAGTTGTGATATTCCAGCTGCGTCATCTCGCCTCCAGTCACTGTGTCAAACTGGCAGCGATAGAAGCTGCATATGTATTTAATTACATATAAGAAATTAGTGTTAGAGAACTCCTTTTCATCGTAAAACCTCATTAAAATGTGTTCAGGGACCAAAAGAAATACTGTGATTCCACATCTATTCTTGCTATCCTCTCAAAAACAATCATCCAGATGATTTCAAAGAAATAAAGATTCACAGCTAATTCCAGGTATTAATCTTTTGCCAACAGTGAACTTCTTAAGTAATATATTTTACTCTATAAGTGATGACTGTGCAAATTGTAACAATTAAGAGATGGGTAAGTCAACCACCAAAAGAATCTGGTTCAGAAAAAAATCATTAACTTCTTTTCAAAAAACCGCTAAATGATAGTATGCATCCTACATTATATAACATATAAATGGCTATAATGAACGGCTATCCTAAATTGAATAAGAATTCGTGCTTTATTTACAGTCTTACCTCCCATCCATGCCAAGAATTACCACTGTATTCTTTTGGTGACCGAAAGCAACAATGTAATGAGAACCCTCAGGCAAGCGAAACTGGGCAACAGACCACTCTGAGTTAAAATACTTGGGCAAAACTCCTGCAAGCACAAAGCAAGTTAGATCCAGAGCCCCAAAAGAGATAAACATACTTTGGCAGTAGCCCCAAAAAAAAAAAAAGGCAAAATATTAGTGTTTTATGGCTGCTTCAAGTTGACAGGTAGCTAACATGCAACATTTGAAAAATGAAAGGTTTAGACAATGGCAATAAGGATTTTCTCCATTCAAGATTTACTTCATTGGGTCAATGTGTAAAGTCCAGCTGCAGCAAAAGTAATATGGTTTTATGAGTCCACTTATAAGTACTCTAGGGTTAAAAGAGTTCTTAATTTAGAGTATTGTTTTTGTACTCAATAGCAGAGGCTAAGAAGCACAGCCAAGACACAACATAGCACAGGAAACAACAATTTTTGAAAACTAGGACATGACACAATAGGGACTCGAGCTAATTAATTAATTAATATCTTAAAAGATCCCTCACATTAGGAAAGTATGATATGGAAATTATCTAACAGAGGAGTAGTCTCTGACTCAAATTAGGAAAGTGTACTTCCCACTCAGAAAAAAACAATAAATCCGTCCATTCTAGATAGAGGATGAACATGATTATTTGACCAAGTGAAAGCATCCCCTTCCAAAGGTAAATCCAACATAGCTTGAAATTAAAAAACTCGGGAGGCATTTGGTTCCCTATGATGTTTCCTTGATGTGATGCACATTACAATGATGTAACATTAAAGTTTTTGGTTTATTTTATTTTTTCTAACATTATCATAATTTATAATTACAAAATATATTACATCATCTTAATCTCATCACCTTCCTAAACAATGTAATATTGTATTCTTGTATTGAGATTACATTAATATAAGATTATAATAACGTACTATTATGGCGTAATGTAACCTCACGACGAACCAAACACCCCCTCAAAGAAATTCCACGTCACCAAGGTAAATTCTAATTGCCTCCCTATTACTAGTAAACCGCACTATGTTAAAAGTCCCCCCTAATACCATAAGAGCATTCTCATCAGATATTTCAAAAAAAAATGCTAATTTTGACACACCAAATACCTACTTTATCAGTTTACCACACCATTTTACAATATCCTATTTATCAGATGTTTTATCCTTCAATTCTATATATTAAAATAATATCTACTACACATTAAAATAATATATTATCTCCTCCCCATTATCATCAACAACATCAACGGCACAACCACCAACCACCAATATCCACCGCCGCAACAACACCGACAGCCACCACTGGCCATCACCCCCACGGCCCACCACCACTGCCAGTGTCACCACCCATAACCCACAACCCACCACCACCCAGATCAACTGAACCACCACCTGCCGCCTACAATTTAAAAAACAAACACAAAACCCATACCACCCCCACAGCCCACCATCACCCACAGCTCACCCATCATATCAGAACCCACCATCACCACCGTTACCACGCACCTCTACTGCAAACCAACCACCACAATTACTCACCAATATCAAATCAACCCAAATTGCAGCAAAAAAAAAAAAACCCCCACAACCAGAGAGAGGCAGAGTGAAAGGCGGCCAGAGAGGAGAGGGAAGAGGGTGAGATCAATGGCGGCCTCGAGGTGAGATATGCTGTGACTGGAGAAGGTGAGACCGTGAGTGAGATCGGCGAGATCAAGCGTGGCTGAGCAATATTGACGGCGGCTAGGCGAGATCGGCGGTGGTGGCTTCAGAGGGTTAGAAAGATTGAGAGGAATCAGTGAGAGGAACAGAGGTAAGAGAGAGGGAACCAGTGAGAGAGGAGAAGAAAAAGTGAAGAGAGGAGAGAGAAAAGAGAATAAAAAACTATTAAAATTTATACCATTTTTGTCCGTACCATCTCATATTTGAGACGATACTGTAGTCGTGTGGCATATTTTTTTAGATTTGGAACATCTGATAAAGCTCCGTTTTTTGTGTTTGGTGTGCCAAATGTGTCATATTATAGCATTTAACACACCTACTACGAATGCTCTAAGGCACATTCCACAAACTAAAAACTCCCGCTAGCCCTTCCCAAAGTTGTCATCCGTTGGCATTGAGTGTAAGGTAAAAAACTACAGTAACAGCACAAACAAAATGAATCTAAGTGAACCAAATCTACAAAAGGTTTTCCCCAAATACTTCTACGTAATTTGTAGACAGACTCCATCTTAGTCTCCAAAAGGCAAACGATATCCACTTTCCAGCTACAAAGATTTGATTTCTGCCCCTTTCTCCCCAATATTTTTTTTATTGATATGTCCTTTCTCCCCAATATTCAATACCCCCAACATACCATGATAAAAATTTTAGCTACATAATAAGTTAATAACTAGTAAAAGCTCCCAAATCCTTCTTGATGCAGCTCCACTACCCTATCCTTTATTTGTATCATAATTAATGGGGAAAAACATGTTCTTCATTTCCCTCATTCCCGTAAGACATACCTATTGGGCTCTTTGTTTAGCTACTGTTGTCCACAATTTGTTAAACATCCTATCTTGGAAAACAACCACATAGTTTCTACTTCAAAGACTTCAAGCAAGACCCCAAAAATCTAGTGAACCATTTTACAAGCTACAAAACCAATACTAAGGTTTCTGAATCGTCATCCTCTCCATAATGGGTCTCATTAAGGTTTCTAAACTTTAACACTTAGTGCCTTGTCAAACCCATACACAATCATGGATCCAATCAGTGTAACTTAACTTCTTCAGGGTCAATGTGAGGCGCCTCATCTCGTCTCCTTCTCCTCCATCGATACTTCCCTACAATGAAGCTCACTTTGTGGGGTGCTTTCAAGCTCAAAGCTCTGGGTTTGTTTACAGAGAAGAAGAGTTATCCTCATCTCCAACCAATTGAAGCCCTAAACGACAACAAACCCAAGCTGGCTTGAAAACAAAGTATTCTGATCTCTCTCACAGTCCCCATCAACCCCACCTGCAATAGCTAACTGTGCCAATTGTGTGCTACAATTTGCCTTAGACCAAATTTCCACTATTGCTTGTAAACTTAATTTGAATCCCCTCACTGCCCATATGACATCTAATTGCCTTGGGCTTGGGTCTGATTAAGTTTCTCCAGCTCAGAGTGATTTGACAATGAATCCCACCCTTCCTGGCCTTCTTCATGGCTTAATGGGCCATCTTGATTGCTAAACTGAAAGGCTTGTCATACCTTCCTGAGTCTTAGGCTGACAATTCTGGGCCATTAGTCCATTCACACAAGTTTGAGTAAGCTAGGCTTTGTAATGGCTTGGCCCAATACCTTTTTCAACAGACCCATGTGGACTCTCCACACATCAATAGATTTCCTCCCCACATTTTCCTCCCACAATTTCTGCCCATTTCCTTCCAATATGGGTGAGGTGAACAAAATTTTTACCTCCATCCTTAGACAATCATGTACCTCCGTTTCCCCTTGTACAATGTACACTGATCACAAAAGCCCCACTCCTCACTTTTCATGCTATAGCAACATTGTCGCAAACTGCCCAGGAACATCCACTAGGGTTGCCAACAACTGTTTGACACACTCCTTACCCATGAAAGCATACCTAATAAATTAAATCCCTCACTAATAGGTACAAAAAAAGGATACAGCCACCCTTCCTTTAACGTAAGTTCAAGAGACTTGGATTCAATGAAAAGAATTTTGATCCGCCCATTGCAAAGTGCTTATTGGGATCAAGATATTACCGCCCCCTTCACCAAGGGGGCTCCAACGTTTTCCATTCATATTCAAAATCCCATTCACCTCAATTACGTTCTAATAATTTGGTGATCATCATTATCATCAAGCATCTGAGAGAATAAAATGACAATGAAAAAAGTAGGAACATTCTCTTTTCTTTTTACATGGCATTTGAAATTGTTTGCGTTTGAAACTATCAATTTTCTTTACCATGAGTCCATGACATCAAAGGAAATATAATATCAGGTATCAACTATTAAGGGCTCCAATTTATTTGGGGAGGTGAGGATTATGGGCTCCACTTTGTTAAATATATTAAGTCCTTCAATTTCCAGCAACAAAAAATAAATTATTCATATTATCATGGACATCCAAACATAACCTCACTCATAAAGAATAAAATATTAATGTTCAAAGTAATAACAGCAAAAGCATATCAAACAAAACATGGGAAAGAGCTGCTTTACCTCTGATGAAAGAGAGAGATGAGCTTGACTGTGTAACAGCAAGATTTGGATCAGATGCACTTCGAGGTTTGTCATTCCCTGCTGATGCAGAATTAACCTTAAGGCTAAAAACATGGACAGTTCCCTTGTCACTTGAGACTGCTAACCACTGGGCAGTTGAAGAGAATGCCAAACTGTAGATCTCTGCCCTATCTGCACCCCTCCTTACCTACATCCAATTTGCAATTAATTTCAAAATATACCTAAAGATGTTTTAAATGCACAATCGTTAGTCAACATCGATATGAAGAAGAATTTCAACGAAATCATATATTTAGACATTTAATAAAGAAGAGAATCCACTTTCTCACAGTTCATAGAAAAAATAAAAAACAGTATAGATTAAAAAGCAGTACAGAACCCAACATAAAACATCCTTTCCTAATTCAAAGCCTGTCTTGGGTAAGATATCTCAATCAACTAACAATCAAAATATGCAAAAGAGGTGTCCAAAATTCTAAGGAACTAGTAATCTAGGAATTAAGGGTCACATAATTTGACTACTTAGCAAAAGATAAAAACTAGTCCATATGGGTGAATCCCACATTGCTAAAGAGGGAGCATGTGTAATACTTTAAAAGAGTCTAATCTACATTAAGAGTTGACTACTCCTTTGGAGTAAGATTAGAAGTTTACTTAGGGGTCCTATCCTCCCCTTCTCTCCTTACAATTACGAAGGAGGGGATCCAGCTAGGGTTAACTGACAATTAGACTAACAAAATACATTTTCCACATTTTCTGATGTTTTGGTACTATAGAAAATGCAAGTTGACAAAAATAAATTTTGTGGTCAATGGAAAAGAAGCCCAATATAGGGAAATGTTAAATACTAAATAAAATGCTACAAATAAACTGTATTAGTTGTAATCTCTCTCCATAGATTGACTGTTATCATAATGTACTGCTATCAATGTTGTCCAACTGTTGACTTTTTTTTACAAATAACCTTTTTTCACTCAAACAGACTGCTTTCCCATCTAAATTTTTGAGTAGATACCAAATTTGGGTCATCTTTTCCCATTTGAGACTCCCAATGGCCCAAACAGAGAAAACAATTTCTCATTTATGTTTTTTTTTCAGAAACATTAATAATTTTCCATGTGAGCCAACAACAAAAACTGTTTTTTTGCTTATTTTCAAAGTCAACCAAACACAAAAAAATGATTCATTTTTTCTCAAACAAAAAACAAAATTCCATAGAAACAACCAAAGATTACAAGGCAGCACAATAATATTTATTAGTAATAAATTTATTAAAGAGCAAAAAGGGGCAAAGCCCAAGTACATGGGAAACATAAAAGAGCTATCTGACAAACTAAGAACTAAAATTACTGACATCTAAGAACTCCAATAAAAGAACAATTAATATCCCAAATAAAGAACTCAACAGAAGTAATGGGGGATCCCATCTCTTCAAAGACCTGGAATAAGCAAAAATCATCAATATTTCATTTTAGTTCCTTAAAACATCTAAAATGACTTCCTCGTAATACAACTTCAACACAAGCACCTTCTTACATCTCAAAAGGAAAATTCATATCATTACATATACTTTTTTTTTAGAGGTACATATCATTACATATACTCTTATCTTGCCACTCAGATATCTCAACTTATCCTCCCATCAAAAAATTCCATCTAATGTTCAATATATAAGTAATTAAATTATAGAAAACTATTCTTAGACAATATTTACAATAAAATCACTCCCACCCTTGCATTTATTCATTCAAAAGTTCAGACAGCATACATGCTAACATCACTCCAGCCCCAGCATATGTTTCAAAGCCTCAAGATTCTTCATATCCAAAAGCATAGCCAACTAACATTTTTTTTTTGACAAGTAACAAATTTTTATTGCAAAGAGAATTACTTCACATTCATGAAAATGAACATAAAGGATCTTTAAAAAATTAGTAAGTATCAAACAGAAAAGCTAAGAGAATTGTGAAACTAAAAAATGGAAGTACAATATGTAAAACCCCAAGGTCAGAGACCACTCAAAGTCTCAAACAAGGTACGAATAAAGATTTCAAATGATCTAGGGACCTCCCAATATCTTTAAAGATGCAAGAGTTGTGTTCCTTCCACGCTAACCATGTCAAACAGATGGCACTAACAACATATGTTAAACTGCCAATCGAATCTACTGAAGTAAAATGTTCCAGTAACCATAATATTACATTCTTTATTGCCAACATCTGAAAGGGAAGACAACACAAAGTTAACCTAACCATTATTTCAAATGGACTAAGCATGACACTTACAACCTGTTTGGAAGAAAGGAATGGAATTGAATCAATTGAAAAAGAATTTTCAAGGAATATCTCATCCATTCCCGTTTAAAATTTTAGTAGGAAGGAATGGAATGGTTTGGAGGAAAAGCATTGTTCTCACAAATGGGAAGAACACACTTATTCCTTTGACAAAAAGAAGGTGAAATCACAGTTACAAATACAGTACTGTAGCACCCAATAAACCAATATACTTAGCACCTTGAAACAAATTGGTTTAAATATTGGATTGTTTTGACTTGTACCAGCTATTTCAGCCTATTTCGACGGGTACAAAATCATACGTATTGAGATAATATGGGTCTATTCACCGACATCAAACTACTTCATTCCCTTAACCAAAAACCAAAATGGATGTTGGAGACCAAATGAGATGGAAGTTGAAGCCTAATGGGGATTTTGATATCTGGTCATTTTATAACAAGTTGAGAGGTACTCCATCTGTTGTCTTTCCTTGGAAAGGTATTTGGAGAGTTAAGGCCCCTGGGCGTGTTTCCTTTTTTGTTTGGTCTATAGCTTGGAATAAGATCCTCATGGGTGATAACCTAAGATTGAGGGGTTTTGATTTTGTGAATTGGTGTATTATGTCAATAGTGTGGGGAGACGGTGGAATGGCTCATCGGTTGTGGAGTTTTATTTTTACTTCTTTTGGAATTGCGTGGGTTATACCTAGAGCGATTCCAAACTTGCTCTTTGGCTAGTGGAATTAGTTGAAGAAGCATTCTTCTAACATTTGGAATTTAGGAGCTGTTTGGTTTTTATGTTTCCATCACTCATAACTCAAAATAAGTGGGACCCACTCCAAGAAAGCTTGTTTGGCTGTGTTTCCTGTTTTTGTTTTCATCGCTCAATTCTCTAATTTTTGAGTGATGAGTTATAGAAACTGAAAACACATTTTAGGTGTTTTCAGTTTCCAAAACTACGTTTCCAATGGCATTTTCGTAATTAAACACACACGGAAGGACCCACTATCAGAGAAACACATCTCCACTTTTCTTTCTTTTCTCTCCTTTCTCTGGTCTTCGCTGCACTCCATTCAGTTATTTCTTTCTTCTTCTTTTTCTTATTCATAGAACCCATTTGGTCTTTGCCGCTGGTGGTGACAGTGGAGATCGCAGGTCCGATCGTCGCTGCATCAATTCGTCGTTTGTGCAGGTCCGATCGTCGCTGCATCAGTTCTGGGTTTGTGTCAAGCTCAGAATCGAAGTGGTTGTTGTGGGTATTAGGGGTTGAAGGAAAAAAAAAATGGTGTGAGGCGGGTAGGCTAACAGGAATGCCTGACATGGTGCTCAGGTATGGGTCCCACAAAAAGTGAAAAAATTGAGTGATGAGAAGCTGAATACATGTGCCAAACGGGTGGATATAGGAAATTGGGGTATTTTAAGTGATGAGTAATGAGTGACGAAAATTGAGTAAGGAGTGATGAAAAAAAAAAAAAAAAAACCAAACAGCCCCTTAGTCCCATTTTGGTTACTTTGGTGTCTTTGGAAAGAGCAGAATTGGCGAACTTTAGAAAACTTGGATAGTTTTAGAGATTAGATGCTTGCTTCTTTTAGTGGAACTCTTTTCAACTGGTCTAGGGCTTGGGGACACACATCTAGTAATTCTTTCCCTTCTTTTCTTAGCTCTCTTCTCTTTTGTAATTAACTTGCTGTTTGGTTTTTTCAGTTTTCTTGTTCTTTTCCTTCTTTTTTGTATTTGTTGGTGTGCTCTGTGCTTTTTATGCAGAGTAGCCTTTCTCGTATATATCATTCTTACTTATCAAAAAGAATAAAGTATAAAAGTAAAATTATAGATTTCTTTCCTTTCCATTCCTTTATAAAACTCACTAAGAAAATACAACATATTCCACGTCATTTTTTTTTTTTATCCTTAACCAATTACTTCATTGTGAACTTCAAAGAATATGAGCTCAAAGCGATGAAGCCTAACTAGCCTTCGACACCCTAGCAATTAACCCTAATGCAACTGTAGCTTAACGAAAAATTTCATTGCCCAACATACTTTAGTTTACAAATTGTACAAACTCCACTGCCTTCAATCACATCAAGTATCTAATTAAAAGTCACAAATTACACGATTAACAGTTCAACACCAGCAACAAAGACTACTCTTTTAATTTACCACACCACTGTTTGGCTAAAGCTTCATACTCTAAACACATCCATTCAAATTCCTTATTAGATCAGTCCAACAGCTTGAACCAAATGCATGTAATTCATGAAGAAAAAGCGAAGACAATTAAAGCTCATGTGATAATCACATACCTCTTGGAGCAAAGTTCCATCGATGGTATTGTAAACACGGACCAGAGTGCCTTTAGAGCTAGCTGTGGCGAGCAAGTGACCGTCGGGGGTGAGTGCAAAGCAAGCGATCCTGGAGTCGTGAGCCATGATGAACTTGGTCCTCTTCGAGGCGTAGTGCTCGACTCGAACCTGCCCCTTCTGAAGGCCCGGGCAGACGAGAACGAGCGAGCTGGTCTGCTGCGAGACCGCGCAGAGTCCCTTAGGGTTCGCAATGGTCTCGATCTGGTGGAGGAGCTTGAGGTCCGCGAAGTTATACACATACACCTTTTGCTCCAAAACAACGACGATCCGATCTCGCCGGAGCCTCACGGACCGCACGTTTGATCGGAACGACAGCTCGCCGATGCACCGGCTCTGGTGGTCGTCCCAGATCATGACCTTGTTCGGCGGGTACTGAGGGTGAGGTCCGCCGCCGACGAGCGCCAGGATGTTACAGCGGAATAGCATCTCCACGGCGGATATTCCGCCGCCCGATTCTTCCGCGGCGGAATCGGTGGATGAGGATATGAAGTCGCGGCGGAAGATCTCGCGGAACGGGTCGCAGTTGAAGATCCGGAAGCCGTGGTCCGTTCCCGCCGCGAAGCAGCCGTGGTCCTGGTTGAACGAGAGGTGCAGAAGATTCGGCTGCGGCGATGGCGGCGAATCCGGCGTCGTGGTGAACGGGTTTTGGATGCCCGGGATCGGGGTAGGGTTAGGGTTGGGATTGGTTTCTTGAGGATGAGGAGGTTCGATCGGGTCTTGTGGCATGGGGGAATCGGAGTCGGATTCGAGAGGAAAAGAGTGGTCAGAAAAGGAGTCAACAAAATTAGGGTTAGGGTTAGGGTTAGGGTTAGGATTTGGGTTTGGCCATGGAGGAGAAGAGAAAGCAGAGAGAGTAGCCATGAGAGAGAGATGAGTCGAGAAGAGAGTTGGAGAGAATTTTATTAGATTCCAGATATTTGAAGGATACAGAATCTCATCTCATATCGGAGCTACCTAAACCCAAAATTTTATCAGAAAAACAGAGAAACGGTGAGTGATGGGACTGTATAACCGTAAAACTATTACGACTTTGACTCTTTTTTTTTTTCTCTTTTTTTCGTGCGGTAGAATTTGGGTTTTTGGTTTTGGATTTGGAATAGTCTCTGAATTTGGTTAGATTCGTTGAGTAGTGTAGCGACGAAGGTAGGTGTCTTTCCCTCCTCTTTCGCTTCTACCCTACGCGATTTTTTATTTTTTATTTATTTGCTTCTTGTTTTTTGCTTTAGCGGTTTAGCCCACGCCACTGTCTATTGTTTAAAAAGGAAAGGAAATATACAGATGGAGCGTGCAACCAATAATAGGATATTCTGACCAAGAGAGATGTGAGGTTGATAACATTTTTACAATATTATCGTAACAAATCACAGATGATTAGTTGTTATTGGTTTAAATTTAAATATAATACTAAAATTTCTTTTATGCTCCAATAATAACAACAAATAATAACCTGCCACTTAAAATTTGTTGTAAAAATATTGTAACTATGTTATTTCTCTTCTGAACTAAATATTCATTTTTCTAAACTTTGGATTTTGCCTGGGTTTCGGGGTAAGTTACTTTGTACTTATCCTGTGGGTGGGTAATATTAAGGATAGTACCAAATTTAATGCTGAAAGTGTCATTAATTACCATAAATTAATTTAAATATTTATTTATAAAATGCTTAAAACTTATTAATTACATTTATTATTATTGCATTTTGCATATAAATATCACGTTTAGGCTTTATTTGAGAGTTCAATAAGAAATGGAGTAGAATGAAATAGAATAATCATAAGGAAATGGAATAAAATGAAATGTATTTAAGTAAGGGAAATGAATGGAAAATAATTGAATAAAATAGAATTAAATAACCTTGATTGAATGTTTTAAAATAAAAGAATGAAAATGAATAGAAGGTAAGTAATCTTGTTTAGGAGAAACATGGAGAAAATGGAATGGAATCATTTTATAACAATATTACTATTAGATCCCATATTTTAAAATAAATGGTTAAATATATAGGGGTATTTTGGAAGTTTTATTAACAAATTATTAAATCTAATTTCATTCTCTCTCATTCCTCCTAATTCCAGAGGAATAAAAATTTGAGGATTTAAGAAAATAGAGAAAAATGAGTGTTCTCTCCTACCCATTACATTCGCTCTCACTTAAACTCTCAAATAAGAAAATGAATTTTTCATTCCCACCATTAAAACTCTCAAATAAGAAAATGGAAGAATATTCTAAAATTATTCTATTCATTCATTTCCATTCTATTCTCTCCTCCCAAACGAGGTCTTAGAGAAACCAAGCTCCTATTTTGTAGTAACATTTTGAACAAAATATAGAGAAGTATTACGCCCATAATATTTTTACAACAAAATTACAACTTAAATTAGAAAGTATTATAAATATGTTGTGGATAAAGCATTTCTCCAACAATATATGTATATATATATATATATATATATAAAGACAGAGTGTTAAAGACATGCAAAGTCAATCAGTCAAGATTTTCATTCATTGCAAATAGTAAAATAGTCTTTCCATCCATTTTTAACATCAAGAAATCACTAGAACGATTACGAATCCTAAATATGTACTATTTATGACAAGTAATTAACCAACACAACGTTAAGAATGACAATTCAACCAAACAATATGATATCATATTGAAAATTTCTGAATCTTAACATTCAAATGGTCTTAGTTATAATGACTACTATATGAACTAAAAATACCATTTATCCCAAACAAGTAACAAGATGATGCCTCTTCTTGTTGCTTTGTTTTTGTTTTTAATAAAGTTCCATCCATATTGGCATATTCAACAAAAACAATATGATATCATATTGAAACTTTTTGAATCTTAACGATCAAATGGTCTTAGTTATAATGACTACTATGTGAACTAAAAATACCATTTATCCCAAACAATTAACAAGATGATGCCTCTTCTTGTTGCTTTGTTTTTGCTTTTGTTTTTAATAAAGTTCTATCCATATTGGCATATTCAGCAAAAAAGTAATGGGGGTTGCAATTATATGACACATGTCTTTGGGCTAAATGTTTAGGGCCATTTTTTAACAACCCAAATCCATTGGGCCCAACCTAAAAAGTAACACCATAATTTGCAATGAGTCCAAATTTAGTTGAAGACACTTTGACTTGCTCTTCGGTCTTGAGATTGATTTTCTAGGGGGCTGGGAAATGTTAACCAAAAGAAAAGAAATTTGCGCCATTGCCGGGGATCGAACCCGAGTCACCCGCATGACAAGTGGGAATACTCACCACTATACTACAACAACTTGATGGAAGATATATGTATATATGTATGTATGTGTGTATGTATGTATGTATGTTTTCTTAATATAGCATTGTTAATAACATCTCCAGTGGTTGAAGGACAGTGGAGGATGATATCATTGGCGTCCAGAATGAGACAATGTTAGAGGATAGCGGTGTTGGTAGTGACTGGTGAGAAGTGGCAAAGAATAATGTTGTTATTGGTTGATCATGAAGGAAGACAATGTTAGGGTGCATGAGATGGGTAGCATATTAGCATGTACGCGTGTGGAATGATAAATGAGGGAAAATATCATTTTCCATTTGAAATTGTTCCATTTTGTGGTTTAGATTATATTATTAAATTTAAAAGTGTATTCAGAATTATGTCATTCAAATTTTAAAGCGTTAAGATAGCTTGTACATTGTTAGATTCAAGAACTAAAATTCTAATCATGAAATAGACACTTTGCATTTTGAATGAAATTGTATCTTATTACATGAAATAAGAAGAGGTTGGTTCACATGCACTTGTCTAGCAGGTGGCTAGTGTTGGAAAAAACTGGTTTTGTATCTCATACAAAACACATAGCGGAAGCAACAAATAAGGATTTATTTTATTCATGATTGATAATATGCACTATGTAAATTTCAGAATTTAAGAACAAGATAGCGTACCTTGGTGTGGAGAAAATCAAAAATCAAGATTAGAAGCACTTGGGAATACTTTTAATCTTCACTCCAATTCCACTTTTCGCCCAAGATGTGTGGTCTCTCAATCAGTTTTCAAAGGGAGAATGAAAGTGTGTCTCACTCTCACATACACACCGTTTCTTATCTCACTAAATAAAAATTTTATATGTTTCTCCCTTTATAACTAACTGATTATCTAATTGGGCTGGCCTATTGGACATTTCCAATTGAGTTGTAGTGTGTGATTTGGAGTGAGACCAAAAGGGACCAATAAGACATTAACTCCAATGGGTCTTGGGCTTTTTCGTCAACTTTTGACAAGTTCAAAGTTACCATTAATTATATTTAATATCACTATATAAATATAATTGCACTCTAACCCTTATTAATAAATTATATCTCAAGACTTTATTATACATGCAACATCTTCATAAAATATTCGTAGTAATACAAAGTCATAAATATAGACTGCCACTTTGAAAATTACTACATTTTAATCCTTGAGTATCCGGTTTAATCCTCTAAGTTATTCATCATATATTTATGAAATTCAATTTCATAAATATATACTTTAGTAATTTATTACCAAAGTGGTTAGGCCTAACTCTCTGAATAACTGATCCTATTAAGCTTATCTCAAGAGAATATTTTATATCTCCGTTAAGAGACTATGAATTCCATCTTAAGAATATATGTTCTATCAACACTAAATGTGGCTGCCCAACATACTGAGGTTTTGACCGTCACTTTAAATCTCACTTCTGATATATCAAAGCAACATACACATCATGATCATGTCCATTATTCTCTCAGGATTAAGAGTTCATGCAAATAGAAGTCGTGAGATTTATTATCCATTTGACAATCGTTAGGAGAATAATAAATCTCACAACGATCTAGTTCAATATGTCTTAACTCTTAAAACATATCAACATATCAACTAGAAGTCTCCACTTCCATTATCAAAACAAATCATCTTAGTTGATACGTTATAGTCTTCGCAGATGAAATGCCCAATTTCATCACCGACTACGAACTATAAATTCTGAGTTTACAAAAAACTTGTGACTTATATCTTCTGTGATTTAGTCACATAAATCACATACTATGCATCTCATGGACAATATGATAATGTCCAAATATTCATGTTATCATTATTTTAAATAAAAATAAAACAACTTTATTAATCATAACATTAAGTCATACATAATGTCATACATAATGTCATACATAACATCATACAATAGGATTTAAGGACACACATCCTAACAGCTAGCACGTGAGAGTGCTTGTACATTGTTAGATTCAAGAACTAAAATTCTAATTGTGAAATAGACACTTTGCATTTTGAATGAAATTGTATCTTGTCACATGAAATGAGTAGAGGTTGGTTCACATGCACTTGTTTAGTTGATGGCTAGCACGTGAGAGTGCTTGAAGGTGAATGTGTACACGTGAGGATTCAAGTGATGCGTGAGGCACATGATGCAATTTTTTTTGTTACAATTCTTTTGACATTATATAAAGAGGCCATTGACAAACCAAATCGTGTAGTTTGTGAGACAAAAGATCGGTCAGAAGGAATGAATATGAAGAGACGAGAGAGAAGAATTTAACAACAATAACATTGCTAATAAGGAACATTAAAACTTATGGGAAATGATGCCCAAGATGAAAGAACGGGGATTATGTTTAGTATTGAATTTTATGTTTGATTAACACAATTAGGGCTATGAACTTACATCTACGAAGAATTAGAATTGCAATAAGGATATCAAAAGACCCACATGATTAATTTGGCTTATGTGTGAGTCTTGTAAGTTATAACTCACCTCCCTTTTCTTCTTCTTTTTTTACATACTATAGTTAATAACAATGGTATTACCGTATTAGTATTATAATCAAATAAAGAAGTGGCGCTAGAGGGATAACAAAATATCAGCATATTGTGGCACAACATGTTTAAAACATGAAAATGAGCTAGCGGCTTTCTATTTAAAATATAAGTATTAGGATGTACTCATCACCATGGTTACTAAATTTCGTAAGAGAAGTTAATGCCTGATGGAGATTCAATGGCAAGTATCTTAGAAAATTGAGGAAGGAGCCCCATGTGTTACAAGCAAGAACATACATCCTAGACTAATTCCTCTTGTTAATTATTTTTAATTCATTATTCTATGGTTTTGTTACTTTTGTAGTATTTTTTGAGTCGTTAATGCAAAAAAAAAAAAGCATTTTTCTCTGTAGCTAAAAAAGAATGCTTCCCCATCTTCTCTTAGTCAATAGAACCTAGTCCCTCTTTGTAGGTGTGTCTGTCCTCTTAAGCACCAAGTGTGCTTGTAGAGCTTATGGGTTGTCTTTCGGGGTATCGGGAAATAGTTTCTTTTGTTGTCATGGAGGATTTTTACAGATCATGGGAAAAATTATCACTCTTAGAGAAGGAAAATACGGGTTTTGTATTACAAAATATTCCTAAGAGAAATGATTTCATAATTGCAGCGAAATTCCTAACCCCATATGCATTGAATATGGATGCTATGGGAAGAACCTTTAAAAAAGTTTGAAGGTGCAATGATGACTTCAAGATTCGAAATCTTAAGGATCATACGGTCTTGTTTATGTTCGATGATGAACTAGATGTAAATCGAATTTTGTCGAATTAACCATGGAGTTTTGATAAACATTTGGTTGTGGTGAAACGATATGACAAAAGGATTCACATGAATTCTTTAAGTTTTGAGATGACAATGTTTTGGGTCCAAGTTCACGACATCCCTATTCATTTTATGTGTACTGAAGTGGCTGAAAATATTTGTGAGAACATTGGGGAGGTTGTCTGATCAATTGGAGCTAAAACTGAGGAAGGGGGTAGCTCCATAAGGGTAAGAGTTAAGATTAATATCTCTCTACCTTTGTGCAAGGGCAAAGTGATTACTCTTGAGATCAGGGAGAAATCTTGGGTGTCGTTTAAGTATAAACGCCTGCCAAATTTCTGCTTTTGGTGTGGTAGGCTGGTTCATAGTGATAGGGACCGCCTGCTATGGATTAAGAGCAATGGCACACTCAAGGTTGAACAAAGGGAATTCAACATTTCGTTAAAAGCACCACCATATAGACCATCTAATCAAGAGGTGATTTTTGTTCCAGGTTTTCATGATAAGTCTGGGTTGCAAGATGAGGACATGCCAAGACCAGGGAGGCGGCATAGTGATACAGAGGTTAGAGATATTGGTAGGGTGGCAATGATGGAAGACGACTCAATTATGGAATCCGAGGAGTTTGGGGTCGGGTTTAATGCTGGTATTAATGTGGGGGAGGTTTCAAATTTCAAAACGGGTGAGGAAATAAATTTGGCAACAGGTATTGTGGAGGAAGGTGATAGGCCAAGAATGTATTAACCCCTTATGATAAATTAACCGATTAATTAGCCAAGTTAATTAATTAATTCAATTAACATGCAAAGCACGTGGTAGCACAAACAAATCACCAACTAAGCTAATATGCAGCGGAAAATAAAATTGACACGATAATTTATTTACAAATAGGGAAAACCACTGAGGCAAAACCCTACCGGGTGAATTTAAGGTCACCACTCCCAAGAATCCACCATTATCAAAACAAGCGGCTACAAGTAAAAGAATCCTAGTACCTTATACCAACCTACAATTGAACTCTTACCTCAATACACAATTGGACTTATTCTGTAATGACAATCTCTCATTTTCAATGCATGACTCTCAGTACTTGACTAACTAATCAATGCGCGAAACTCAGTACACGGCTTACTCACCAACTTGAGAAAAATGTTGGCTGCAAAGTTCTTCAGTTCTTCAGTTCATCAACATAATGAAGACCACGAAGCTCCTTGGTCACAAAATCCAACAGCGTACAAACGCAGCAACTTCTTCAAGAGAAAGATGAATTAGGGCAAATTCTGTCTCCGGTCACAATTTGCATGAACAAAACTTTGTTTCACCCTCACGCAACCTTTGACAGCCCTTAAAATAATCCTTATATATGTTTAGGGTTGTGAGAAAAGAAAGCCTAAACATGTACACACAAATTAGAGTGAAATTAAATTTGAAAAAACTAATTTTCATAAATCTCGATAGATAGGGTATCTATCGAGCAGCTGTTGAGCCTTCTTCACTTGTTTCTTGGACAGATTTGCATGGCTTCAATACTTGGACTTAAACTCTTGTTCCTTGAAGTATTAAACACATCCTAGATCTATCCAATTACAAGTAAAGTGCATTTTGTCAAAGGACGAGCTAATTCTAAATGACATATGTTCTTAACATGATTCACATATGTCCTAATAAAAGTTATTCAAGGTAATCAAGACTCTCCTCCCATTCCAAAAATAACTAATTTGAAGCGTGATTCAAGGAATTTAACCTTGGCCAATAGTGCACTAACAAACTCAACTTCACATGAAAGAGGGTTGGAAAAATTTAAGGAAATACCATGTGCTTGTCCTAATAAACTCTTCAGACAGCGCATTGAAGAACTTGATTCTGAATTAAAAAAGTTTGAGGATCATGTGACTGAAGGTGCAAAGGCTATCTCAAACAATCCCATGATTCCACACCTAAAGGAGTTGATAGAGTTTGAGCAAAAACAAAATACTGAGGAAGCGGCAGGCTTATCCAAGGTTTCTCAAGAAAGGATGATGGAAAATTTGAATCATATAGGGACTCAAACAGAAGGCAACAACTAGCGAGAGTCCCAATCTTTGCCAAACTTGTACAAATAGGCTACATGATCTAGGAAGAAACTGGAAAGATTTATCGTGCCCTCTGTGATGAATGATTTGGTGGGACTGAAATGAACTAGTGTGGAGGAAGAATATCCCTCTAAGTTACCTATCAAGAAGCAGATGGTTTCAAAGAGTGGGAAAGAAAAATCTAAAGTGGTGGAGGCTGGTTCCTAGCTTCGCTAGACACAATGAATATTTTATGTTGGAACTGTCAGGGGCTTGGGAACTGGCAGACAGTTCAAGAGCTCGATGACTTGGTCTAGGCACAAGATCTTATAGTTGTGTTTTAACCTGAGACATGACTGGTTGAAACTAGGCTAGGTGAAATTAGGGACAATTTGCAGATGGGGAAGTACTTTGCAGTTTCAAAGGCAACATTGGGTGGTGGATTAGCACTATTTTGGAAAAATGGAGTGGAATTAGAGGTTGAGTCTTCTTTTTTAAATCATATTGATGTATTGATTAATAAGGGGAAGGATGATGGGTGGAGGTTTACAGGGTTTTATGGGGAACCAAAGACGCAAAGGAGGATGGAATCTTGGAACCTTACGAGGGAATTACATGGGAGGTTCAAGGTGTCATGGTTGTGTGCAAGAGACTTTATTGAGATTACAAGGTTGAATGAGAAAAAAGGTGGGAGATTAAGACCCTATAATCAAATGAAAAAATTTTGGGATGTGTTGGATGAATGTAGTCTCATGGACTTGGGCTTTATGGGAAGTAAATTCACGTGGTTCAAAAATTTTGCAAATGGAATATAAGCGTGGGAGAGGCTGGATAGGGCGGTGGGAACTACGGACTAGTTCAAAAAATACCCAGTTACAAAGGTGAAGATTTTGGAATGTGGTTCGTCGGATCATAAGCCCTTGACTATTCATCCTTGTGGTATTCCAATCAGGATAAACAAACCATGACGATTTGAACAAATGTGGTTGGAAGATGAGGGATGCCATGACACAGTGACATCGGCTTGGAGTGATGGGGAGGGGGATTCACCGATGGGTAATGTTATGGAGAAAGTGGGTAAATGCCAGGAAAAATTAAAATGGTGGAGCATGAGATGTTTTAGCAATATTACATGGGAAATTGCAGAAACAAAAAGGAGGATGAGAGAAGCAGAAGTGGCGGCTTTGGCTGGTAACAATGTGGATTTGTTGGTAAAATTGAAATTTGATTTGGTAGGTTTGTTAGTGAAAGAAGAAAAAATGTGGCAGCAAAAGTCAAAAGCACACTGGATGAAGTCAGGAGATAAAAATTCAAGCTATTTCCACAATAAAGCCTCCCAACGATTTAGGAGAAATCGGATCTTGGGTTTAAAGGACTCGAGGGGTGTGATGTGTATGGGAGATGATAGGGTTGCGGGTCTACTAGAAAACTACTACCAGCAACTGTTTACCTCCTCAAACTCGAGTGAGATAGATGGGTGACCTAGCATATTAGGCGGGTGGTAACGGAAGAAATGAACAAGGAGCTCACTGGGGATTTTACAAGAGCTGAAATTGAGTTGGCTCTAAATCAGATGGCACCAGTGAAAGCACTAGGATCGAATGGAATGCCACCAATTTTTTACCAACACTATTGGCAAAAAATTGGAGATAATGTAATTGATACAGTCTTGCACTGTTTGAACACCGGGAAAATCTTTACAGGTTTGAACCATACCTATATTACTCTTATTCCCAAAGTTAAATGTCTTGAGAAAGTTTTAGATTTTAGACCTATCGCTCTTTGTAATATCTTATATAAAATTATTCATAGGTGCTCTCAAATAGGTTGAAAAAATTATTGCCTCTAATTATTTCTAAGTTTCAAAGTGCCTTTTAGGCAAACAAAACTATCTCAAATAATATTTTAGTAGCTTCTGAACCTTTACATCACATGAAAACAAAGAAGATGGGAAACACGGGTTTTTTGGATATGAAGTTAGATATAAGTAAGGCTTATGATAGGATAAAGTGGATTTTTCTTGTAAAAATTATGGAGAGGATAGGGTTTCATGAAAAATGGATTGGGTGGGTGTACAAATGTATTAGCTCAGTCTCTTTCTCTATTATGGTAAATGGAGAACCAAGGGGTAACATTGTACCAACAAAGGGGTTGAGAAAAGGGGATCCTCTATCTCCCTACCTTTTTCTTTTATGTTTTGAAGGGCTGAATGGTTTGATAAATAATGTTGTAAATGAAGGAAATATACGGGGTTACTCTCTTTGTAGGGGAGGACCAAAAATATCTCACATGTTTTTTTACAGATGACAGTCTCCTATTTTATCGAGCAACATTGGAAGAGATAAACACTATCCAAAGCATTTTGAAGGTTTATGAAAAAGCTTCAGGCCAGCGAATAAATTCAGAGAAGACAACGCAATGTTTTAGCAAATTAGTGACAAAGTCAATAAAAAATTCAATAAAAGATCTTTGTGTTCCAGAGATAAAGCAATATTAGAAGTACTTGGGGTTACCTGCAGTGGTTGGAAAGAATAGGAGAGCAAGTTTAAACTATATAAAAAATCGAGTTTGGGGAAAACTACAAGGGTGAAAGGAAAATTTTCTATCTCAAGCAAGGAAAGAAGTGCTCTTAAAGGCAGTAGTACAAGCCATACCCACTTTTGCGTTGTTTCAAATTCCTATTGGGTCTTTACAAAAATATTGAGATGTTGATTTAAAAATTTTGGTGGGGACAACGTGATGAGCGCATGAAGATTCATTGGATTGCATTGTTTCAAATTCCTATTGGGTCTTTACAAAAATATTGAGATGTTGATTCAAAAATTTTGGTGGGGACAACGTGGTGAGTGAATAAAGATTCATTGGAAAAATTGTGAGACACTTTGCAAACCAAAGAAAGAAAGGAGACTAGGTTTTAAAGAATTAACAAAGTTTAATGATGCAATGCTGGCCAAGTAGATATGGAGACTTATTCATGATCAAAATTCTTTGTTTTATCGTATCTTTTTAAGTCAAAATACTTTCCAAATGGTTCTATTTTTGAGGCCAAACGCTCTGCGGGTTCATTTGCGTGGAAAAACATTTTGATGGCAAGAAAATTTATTTCCGTGGGAAAATGGATGGTGGGTGATGGAAAGTCGATTAGAATCTTCAAAGATAGCTGGCTGCTTGAAACAAATGGAGGAAAAATCATCTCATCCCTCACGGCACTAGACAGTGAGGCTAGAGTGGAAAATCTGATTGAGCAGAGCTTGGGTCAGTGGAATGAGCAGGTGATCAACTCTTGTTTCATCCCATTTGAAGTACAACAAATAAAAGCTATCCCATTAGCTGTATCTCCCCAATCGGACTTTCTGTACTGGTGTTTGGAAAAAGATGGAGTGTACTTGGTGAAGTCGGGGTATAAAGCTATTTGTGAGGATGCAAGGCGAGAAGAAGCTTCAGTCTCAAACTCGGCAGCAACATCAGGTATATGGTCAGCGATTTGGAAGCTCAATGTGCCTGGGAAGATCAAACATTTTATTTGGAGGGCTTGTACAAATAGCTTGCCGACCAAAACAAACCTGGTAAGGAGAAAAATCATTTCAGAATCGTTGTGCCACCGATGCGGAAAAAGGGATGAGGATACGAAGCATGCTTTATGGGATTGTGAAGCAATAAAACAGGTTTGGTGTGCTGATTTTGGCTGGGTTAATCGGTTTGAAGCTGAGCAAGGAAGTTTCTTGGATCTGTTTGACCGAATGGTATCAACATCGGGTAAGGTAGAGTTGTTTGCTATCACCGCTTGGCATATTTGGGCCCACCGAAACAAAACCAGACTCAAGGAGCAAGCTGTACCGCTGGACAAGATCAGAGACATGGCCAAAACTTACTTGCAATTATTCTATGCTAGTCGTGACTTACTGTGCAGATGCAAGCCCAGAAAACCAGTTAGAAATCGCAGGTGGCTGCCTCCAAAACCAGGTGAATATAAATTGAACTTCGATGGCGCAATGTTTAATGAAAGTGAAGAGGCAAGAATTGGCATTGTAATTCGCGATTCTTCAGGTCAGGTCTTGGCATCATTGGCAGAAAAAATTAGGAAGCCATGTACAGTAGAACATTTGGAAACATTGGCGGCGAGGCGTGCTGTTATTTTTGCTGCTGAACTTGGTCTACAACAAGCGCATTTTGAAGGTGACTCAGAACTTGTGATTAAAGCTTTACAGATGGGCTCTGTGTCTTTCTCATCTTTTGGTCATTTAGCTAGAGATACTATAACTCATGTTAGCTCAGTTTTTCTATCTCTCGTTAGTAGGTCAAGAAGTGCTGTTGCACATGGCTTAACCCAGAGAGCAAGACTGTTTTTTCTTTTGTTGGTTTGGATGGAGTCTGCTCCATCAGATGTTGATTTTGTTTTAACTGATGTTCCAGTTTTGAATAAAATACCAGCATAGTTTTCCTTCTAAAAAAAAAAAAAAGTTAACACTGTAAATTGTAATTTTCATAATTTGATCTCTAATTATTATGATATTAGAGTCTTCACTTTTCTGCTAAAATTTATGGCAATGTTAGTTTAAGTTTCGTGGTTTTGTAACATAGAAAATTTTGCTTTCTTAATTGCATCATAAATAGTCAGGATATCCCTCCATTGATTTAATTGTTACTTGGTGTTAATCGCAATATCAACGTAGAGCAAAACATATTCGCAACCTACAGTCAAGTAGCATGCATCATCGATATGGACGAAGTCCTCTTTATCGAGAAAGTGATCAACCCATGGCCCATAAAGAAAATTCGCCCAAGATGGATCTTCAAAAAAGCACCTAAATCATAGGGGCAAAGCCCACGATTGCCCAAGCTAGCAGCCACTGAGATTCATCCAAGGCCCATTAATATGGTAATTAAAAGAACCAAATTTCTAGCCTAAGACCCATTTAAATTGGCTCATTGCCCATGCAAATAAACCTTAAATTCGGTCCAAGTTGGGTCTTCAAAGCAACACATGAACCATGAAACAATGCCCAGAAGCCTTGAGCTTGACCCTTGTGGTTGATCAAGTGGGCACCTGGCATTAATCTGAATTAAGCCCAAAAGGTCAAGCCATTGTCAAATCAGCATGTGTGGGTACTTGAATAATCCCAACAAAGATAGCCCCAAATCCATTAGCATAGCCCACGTGTTTGGGTTGTGCCAATGTATAAAAAGCAAGAATGAGCCCCATGAAAATTCAATGTCAAAGCGAAAAGACTCACAACAAATCAACAATAGGCAGCCAAAACCTGTGATTCAAACAAGCATAAGTTCAAATCCAAGTCTTTCATCATGTGAATCAAGCTCACAAAAGGAGAGACAACTAGCCAAGGGAAAGAGATGAGAAGCAGTGGGTTGGAAGGCAACTTGAAAATTCATTCCCTTTCAAATATATTGCAACTTGATATAATGTATGTCAAAAGTATTATAATTCAATATTAAATAATATTATCTTATTTTCCCATAAGAATAATTAAAGTTTGCTTCCTTCTAATTGTTGAAATCATTGTATTTTGGAGGACTAACGCTCAAGCAACTCAAAGCACTAGTTGTAAGAGGTAAAATATGTCTTAAAGAGATATTGTCAAGCATTAGCCTTAATCATAATTTGTATCATTAATTTTTAAAGCATATGAATTGTGAATAATTATATATAGTTTCTATTTTTGTTATATTGTGTAGAGAATAGCGATTTTATTTTTATTCTTGTTTATAGCATATGTTGGTGTTTATTATAATTGGATCTATTTGTGTCTTTGTTTACATAATAAAAAATAAAATAAAACTATTTTAAGCAATAGTTATGAATAAAAAGGTCGGAGGGGTGGCCAGAGTGGCTTTTCCACCTGGGCTTTATCATAGTAGAATTATCCGCTGAATGCAGACCTACAAGCAAAAAAACTGGTGAATTACAGCTATTATCCCAACCACACGATTACACTAGAAGGCTTTAAATGAAGACAGATGTTCTTGAATAAAAGTTGGCAGATGTTTCAAATGCGCGTTGTCAACTTGATCGTATGAATTGATGATAATAATAACGAGTAGGTTGATGTCAACCAATTGGCAAGTTGTCTTATAGAATTTAACAGAAAAGATATCAACCACCCGAAAAATATCTTATTTACCTGCTCTTTTACTTTTTTTGCAAAGAGTCACTAAGATTAACAATCAAAAGGCCTCACTTTTTTCGATATAAAACATTTTATCCATGAAGAAATGTTCTTGATAGAAAATACTTTTGATATCTTAAAAAAAGAAAAGAGAAAAAAAAAAAAAAAAGAAGGGCTTTTGGTCACACTAAAAATACTTTCATTAAAACCAACAAAAACTCATAAGAAATAATTAGCTAGGCAATAATGCACCTATGTTAGTTGTGTCAATGTAGAGGGTGGACTGGTGGGTGGGAGGATTTTTTTTTTTTCAAGATACGTGTATGCTTGGTTTGGATTGGGAAATGGGTTATGCTGTCTCACAAATGAATAGTCTTTCCCACCATTTTTGACATAATTTTTCGTTAATCATGAAATTTTTTTCCAAAATATGGTTTGAATCACAACAAAGAACGACAATAATAAAAATTCCATTAAAAAAAATGATAAGTCATACCATTTTTCAGTTCCATATCTTCGAAATATCACACCCAATTGCTTACATTACAAACTAGTATTACAAAGTCAAGCAATTTTTGAGGAGCTGCATCTAATCAAATCTTCCTAGAACACGTACCTTAATTTAGACAAAGTTAATGTGAATTTGGGAAAATACAATTGGACAAGAAAACTAAGAATAATAATTAGACCAAAAAGAATCAAAGAATCAAAACCACCAGCATATCCTACTTGGTATTATCTGCATCATTAGAAGCTCCATCATCAGAATCAGACACCAACTCTCCCATCAATATTCCACCAAGCATTCCTCCCACCACTGCCATGCCCAATTCTAACCCGACATTATTCCCATTATTCGTATTAGCTGGTTGCTGTGGCTGCACCACCTGTGGCTGCCCATGATGATGATATCCCAGCCCTGGTGGTGGTGTGGGATATCCCTCTGGCAGCGGCGGCGGTGGTGGACCGCCACCTTGAATAGGATATCCCATTGTAGATTGTGAAGTACCACTCTGAGGAGGATTATAAGTTTGTGGGATATTCAATCTTGATGGTGTATAAACTGAGCCACTACTCGTTCCTACATGTGGAGGAGGGTAGGCAGTAACTATTGGTGTATCATCCTCAAACTTATAGGACAAGTTTAGTTCCCCTTTTGGCTTGCCAGAGGGTTCTTTAACTTGGTATGTCAAATACTTAACAAAGTTGCCTTCTTCAGCTTTGTCTAAAAGCTCTTTCACAGGGACCGAGACCTCTCCAATCTCCTTGTCTCCACGGATGTGGCCTTGGTGCATGAGCTTGATGTTGAGAAAAAGGTAATTCATCTTTGCCACGGCTTCATCAAAAGTGAACTTCATGGTGTGGTTCCACATGGGGTTTGAGCCACAACCCTTGTCCACAGGAGTTCTTTGCTCAGTTTGGGGGTTGCTGGACATTGTGACTACAGCATACACGTCCATAGAATGAAGATGCTTCACGTTTTTGAGACCCCTAGCAGAGTTCATAGTTATCTCCAAGTTTTTTTTCTCCATTTTTCTTTACCTTCAGTTGAGTTTCCTTTATTGTTCTGATCTCTCTTCTTTCTCGTAAGACTCTCTCTATTTTTTCCTTCTGTTGTTTTGGATATAGCGAGGGGATGATATATATTTGGGGTTCATACGCAACAGGTAAAGTCAAAGGCAGTTTGAATGGAAGATAAGTATTAACGTGTTCAAGTGACTTTTTCCTTTGTATGTTAGATCCATGATCCATCTTAGGTTGATGAATAGTCCCACTCAATCACTAACGCCTATTTGGTAAATGATATTTTAGTACACGTTGTTTAAGGGTCTATTTATTTATTTTTATTTTTTTGTTGAAAGTAGTGTAAATAAATGTAAAAGTTAGCTGAAATATTACGGTAAGATCTATGAATAATACAAAAAAATGCAATGGGAACCATAATTAGTAACAAAAAAAAGCTGAATAGTAAAATAAACTTATTTTTTTAATTTGAAGCCAAACACACACTAAGGTGTTGTAAAAATACGTGAGTGAAAAAATATTATGAAAATATGTATTATACTGTTTAAACAACAAAAATTATTATTTAAACAACACAACCAAATAGATCCTAATTAATTTGGTCAACTATAGAGGGAAATTTTAGCTTTGTACTCCAACCATATTTTAATTATTTTGATATTAAGGCTGCGTTTGGTTGGGTATAAAATATTTTCCGAGTGTAAAATAATTTCAGGTGAAAATATTTTCGAGAAAGGAAAATATTTTTAGGTGTTTGGTGGCATTTTAAAAAATACTTTGGAAAATATTTTCAAGTGTTTGGTAACATTCTAAAAATGCAAATTTTTTACTGATTTCTCACATCTTCTAAACCATTTTCTCACATTCCAAACAAATTTTATAATAGAAAATTACAATCTATCAACTTCTAAACAAACAAAAATCAAAACAACACATGGCCAAATCATTCGGTCCAACTGAGAGAGGGAGGTGAGACAGGGAGGAGGAAGAGAGAGATCGGTGGGTCACCAATCTCGCCGGCGCGATCACGCGCATCGATCTCGCCCGGCGCGAGCTTGACGGCGCAAGATCGCGCCTCGATCTCGCCCGACGCGAGCTCGACGGCACGAGACCGCACCTTGATCTCACCCAACACGAGCTCGACGGCGGGCCTTTGGGTTGAGGACGACGATCTTGGCTTCACCGGCGTGATCTGGCTTCACCGGCGATCTCCCTCTAGCTCTCTCTCTCTCTTTTCTGGTGTGGGTCGTTGCTCTCTCCCTCTCCTTCTCTGTTTTCCAACGAAAAACTCTATTTGAAGGTAAAATAGAAATGGAAAATGTTTTCCGGGTGGGGAGGGATTATTTTACGGTCAATGATACTGATTTTCCGTTTGACCAAAATTTTAGGTGTTGCCAAACACCCGCAAATGCGTAAAATAATTTCCTGAAAGTGTTTACCATCGAACCAAACGCAACCTAAAAGCAAAGAGTTTTGCTTTAGTTTTTGTTTCAATTTCGTGTCAATAGGTAGCTTTCGTTTGTTGTTTCTTTTAAGGTTTGAAGATCAACTGGGTGGGCTCAACCAATTTTGGGGCTTAAAAGCAAAAATGTTAAGTAGGGCTTTTTATTTGCATTATTATCAACGAATTTTTTGTTCATTTGCTATATTTTCACCTAATTTTTTTTTGTTGTGTCTTGTTTAATATTAATAACAAATTTATCTATAAATACCTTTTGAGATTCAATTTGTTGTTCTAATTTTTTGTTGTTCTTCTTTTTGAGTTTTTCATATTTAGAATGATATTTTTTAGTAGACATTTATAATTACAAAAATATATTTATAAATAAATGAAACATGATTTATAATAGAAAATTATAATTTAACTAAAATCAAATTTAAAGCATAGAGCAATAGGCCTAATTTATCAAAATTAAGATTGCAACTTATTAAATGATGTAGTCACTTTATACTCAACTTGCACAAATAAAAAATAAATTAGTACTAATACAAAAAGTAGATTATTCTTAAAGGATAACTAATAAAAATATACTTATACAATAAAAATTAAATAAATCACTTCAAATATATATATATATATATATATATATATATATATATATATATATATATTTTTTAAATCAGTACCAACAGAAATGGGAAAAATCAAACTAGTTAAAATATAAAAAAAACTTTAAGTGAAGTAACAAATGGGTTGATGTGTATTTTTTTTTTTTTAATTATAGCTAAATGTGGATTTTTTTTAATACAAGATAGAATTTCTACTCTAGCTTAATCTAAATGTATATAGGCAAAATTTGCCAAATAGTATGTTTTTAGAAAAATATTAGGAAAGCAGCACATGAAAAAAGTTATTTAGTTAGTTAGACTGTTTTTAAAAGTCGAGTTTGGCTAACTCGAGTTTGGGCTGGAAATCGAGTTTGACAAAGTCGACTTCCAAACAGGACCAAGCAGGATGCATTAATATTGCTTGGAAGTCGAGTTTGTCAAACTCAACTTCCAGCCCAAACTCGAGTTTGCCAAACTCAACTTACAAAAACAGTCTAACTAACTAAAAAACTTCAAACATATGCTATTTACCTAATTTTTTTTTCTAAAAAAGTACTGTTAAACAAATTTTGCCGTATATATGTATGTAAAGCTCCCTCCTAAAGACTTAAACCCCGGTCTTTGCCCCCAACACCCCACAAATATTTATATTTGTAGAGTGACCACCATACCAAAGGGGCACGATAGTAGCTAAATGTAAATTAATGTGTAATTGATGTGACACATCAACCCGCTAGAGTCAATAGATTTTATTTTTTATTTTTTTATTACAAACTAGTTGTCAGTGTTTTGGATTATAGCAGGAGCCTTTTTAATATAAAATACATTCTATTAGCTAATAAAATAGCCTTAAATATATAGTTTTTTAATTTGGGTAAAAGGGTAAATAGGTCTTAATTAAAATATAATATAAATATATTATATTATATTATATTAAAAGAGGGAGCTTTAAAAAAAAAAAAAAAAAATTGGATCCTTAAGCAACTGCCTTAGTTGCCTATATAATAGAGTCGGCTCTACTAATAAAACAAAAATATCCCAAGTACAATTTCTCCGATGCAAAATAAAACTATATGAGCGTTTTAACTTTACTTTTAACTAATCTGAAGTTTTTCAAACTTGGAAGATATTTGTAAAGTAGTTAAGTTTCAAAGCAAACGATATTTTTTCAATCTTGAGTTTAGCTTGTTGGTTAAACAAATGAACATAATCAAAATTTTGTTTTTTCAAAGTTGAGCTTGAATTTGATTCATTTACATCCCTAACTTGAATCAGCTCCCTTGAAAAATATTTCATTTCCTATATTATTCCTACAACGTGCTTGCCTATTGGTTATTTTGTATTTTTTGTAAGTTAGAATTTCGTGGCTATCACAGGCTTAGAAAGACAGCATTAGAAACCCAAATTACATGTTTATATATATTTTTTTTTTTTAAAAACCCAGATTACATCAAGCACATCCAAAAAGCCTAGGAAGGCAATCGTTTTAGAGAATAGAGAGGCTTGGGCAAGGGGAGCCGACATCATTTAGAAGTTATTTATTTTTTTATTTATATTGGTTAGAACTGAATGTACTACTACCAGAACATCATAGAAGTTGAACATTCAAATTTTAGCAAAGGACAATAATAATCAGCAAAACATTTCATCAAAACCAAAGATAAGGCCAAGTCTGGCTCATTTATTCAGTGATGAGGCTTTTTATTGATAAGTTGTTGGATCAAGTTTGAGTAATAAGTAATAACAGCTATTGTCTCGGAACAGGAACATGTGGGAATGCTATTACATTCAAGATGAGCCTAACCTGTCAGTTAGGCTTGAGAGCTATAGAATGACTGCGTCAACCAACAAGCACACGTTGCTTGTGCTTGGTGGACCTGTGGTTGATAGAGAGCGAGAGTCCACAGGTACTGAGTAAGTGTCCATCTTAGAGTATTTTCATTAAGCATACTAATATACTATAATGCTAAAAATGCTATTAATAATATTCAACACACAAAAAACACACTCCATCAAACATGTCAAATGCTATAATTTTTTACACCAAGCTAAAGTGAGCTGTCATCTCTAGCAACTCAATGTAGCAAGATAATATGTTTTATTTATTTATTATTTTCTCTTTTCTCTGATCTCTCATTCTCTCTACCCTTTTTCTCTTTCTCTTTCTTTCTGATCTCTCTACCTTTTCTCTCTTTCTCTCTTTTTCTCTGCCTCTCCGTCTCCCTCTTTCTCACATCAAGCTTCTTCTTCTTTTTTTTCCTGCTCCAAATCAGCACCAGTGTGGAGATTGGCATGTAAATCGGCATAGAGATCAACATCGATGAGCTGCCATGTCTAAATTCTAAATTCTTTTTGGAGATCTGATTTAGTGGGTTTCGTGGGTCTGATTTGGTGACTGTGGTGGTCATCAGAAAGGTTGGGTTGGGTTTTGTGGTGGGTTTTAGGTGGTGGCTTGGGTTTCAAATTTTTAATTTTACAGTGGGTGGTGATTGTGGATTTAATTTGATTTTTAAAGTTTGGTGTTTTTGTTTTTCTAATTGGTGGTGGATGCTGTTGTGGTTTTGAGCTTGTGATTTTGGTGGTTGTAGGAGATGGTGACAGTGGTAGTGATTGTTGTGGTTGTGGCCGGTGGCGGCTAGTGGCAGTGGTTGTGGATGTGGATGTGATTTGCTCAGTTAAGATGGAAGAGTGTGAGTTTGTTGGATAGACAAGTGAGTACGAGTGGCTAGTGTTTTTTTTTCCAGTGATGGTGGATATGGGTTTGCTGGATTGAAAGGTCTGTGTGAGTTTGCTGGGTTGAGAGAGACAGAGAGGAAGAGAGAGAAAGAAATATATATTGAAGAATAAAGAAATAATTAAAATATATATATTTAAATGAAGTGGTAAAAATACTAAAAAAATATAAAAACTTTAATGTTAGATGTATTGTAAAATGTGTGCATTGTAAAATGAGTTGTTAAAATAAATAAAGTGACTTTTTAATATGCTAAAGACTAAAATTTTTGAAACTTTTAATGTGAATGCTCTAATCAGGGTTGTAAAATGTAAATGTATCAAGCTGTTCATAAAACAATTAGGACTTGTCTCAATAAAAAACCTATTTGTGTTTGTTTGATTAAAACAAGTCAAGCTTGAGCCTTAATTTTAAACTAATTTAATAAACAAATTGAGCCCAAGAAAAAAAAAAAGTTCACAAACAAGCTTGTGAACAACCTGACTTGATAATAAAAAAATTACCAGAGCTTAAGCTTGTTTATGAGCTTAAAAAATCAAGTTATATCTTACTAAGCCTATAATTAATTATAAGTTAAGACCACTTATTCAAACTAAATGGGACCACTTGGTAATATGTTTGATGAGTTCTAGACGCCCACATTAACAAAGGAAAAAAGAAAAACTAATAATACTCTGCCTCCTAAGTTTATTTTTATCCTTCATTCTTACACTTGAGAATTAAGCAAAAGAACTAGAAATCAAAAGGTTGGAATAGAAGTTTCCTGTATTTTTCTTCAGGCGTGTTAAAGGAATAGGAATTATACGGATGTTTTTAACTAATTTAATATTGTTTTTCTTACAATAAGTGAGGGGAAAAGGATTTAGATCTAAGTTCTTCATAAGAGAACTAGACAATACCACTTAAATCCAAAACATTTAACTAATTTACTTCTTCAACGAGCAAGATTTTTGTATGGTAATATGAGATAGTTTATTGTGTTTGATATGGTGACAAATTTGGTCAATATAAATTTTTTTTTTTCCTGAAATCAACTAAAACTAATTCCAAAAAAAAAAAAAAATTCCAGTGTGTACATCTTCCCCAAAAGCATATTTTTCGATAAATCAGAAGGAGAGTAAACTTTGCAACAAATATAAAAGCTTCTCCTACAGTCCTACCCATCTTTTTCCACAGCTACCCGATTTTCCGGGATATGAAATCATGTAGTGCAATATTTGGAAATATAAAAGAAGTTATAAAGTGCCCCACACCAAGTATGAATTGACCATTGGCCAATCTTAGTTCAATGAAATCTTTCACCTATCTATCTATTTCCCCAATTACCTGAATTTTATGCATATGAAATCATACATCATGTTTGACTATGAAATGATTTTTATAGTGATCCTATAAGGCTATAGGTGAAGTTGATAGTCTTCTCAAAAAAAAAAAAGTGGGGGGGGGGGGGGGGGGGGAATAAAATCTAATAATATAAAGCATCTAGTTCAGTGGGCATTCTCTAAGAATTCCCAGTTGCATTACGTCCCAGACAAAAGCATGAAATAAGAAAAGGAGGACATTGATCATATTCAGTAATTCAGGCACTCTAATCTCTTCCCATCCTAAATGTCATCAATTTGTAACAATCATACACATTCTCTGTGAATGTAAATATAAAAATCATCTAGTTCAGTGGGCATTCTCTAAGAATTCCCAGTTGCATTATATCTAGACAAAAAGCATTATAAGAAAAGGAGGGCATTGATCATATTCAGTAATTCTGGCACTCTAATCTCTCCCCTAAATGTCATCAATTTGTAACAATCATACACATTCTCTGTGAATGTAGACGGGCTTGTCTTCTTTGAGCACCTCTTCCTGTCACTCTTCCAACTCAAATTTCCAACTCTCCTCCCCAGACGTGACTGCAACAAAATCTAACAAACTAGTTAAGGATAAACCAAGTGGGGTTCCTTGAATTACTCTGTTTGCTTTTGGAATCTGGCAGTTTGGCTTTGTCAAAATAATTATATATTTAGACAAGCTATAGTGTCTATGCAAACCCTTACTAACCATGCCTGCTAGCTTGCCACAGAACATACATTTGTTACCTCTGAAGAACAAAGCAAACCCAGCCATACTCTAAATCTAATTTGCTAAACACCCCCAATGATTCCCAACATCACTTTAAACACAGATGGTAGCATTGGTAAGGTGGGATCAAGGATTTTACTCAGAAATCATGAGGGAATTTGGATCAAGGGTTTTTTTTTTCTTCTAAAGGCTAGGTACAAGTACAACTATGAATAACATGGCAGCTATATGAGTTGTCTGCTCTGGCCATCAAATGGCCTAGGGGTTAGGGTACCAACGTTTTTTCTTCTTCTTCTTCTTCTTCTTCTGCTTTTTTTTTTTTTTTAGTTACAATTGGGGTGAGAGGATTTGGACTTTAGATGTCTCCCTTCAAAACACTAGTAGGTGTCAATTGAGTAGTTAAGATACAAGACTCTTGACACCAAATATAACACGTGCTTCAAGTACTTGTCTGAATTATTCCTACCCTATTCGTTATTTTGTATTTTTGGTAAATCAGAATCTCATACACATCCAAAAAGCCTAGGACATGGGACAGCAATGGTTAAAGAGGCTCCAGCAAAGTAAGTCAATATCATTTAAAAGTTAAACATTCAAATCTTCAGAGAAAGAACAAGAAAGAATCAATCACAAAACAATTCATTAAATGTAATAAAATTTTAATCTCATATGCTTACACCATATGGTACAATCTAAAAAAATTGAATCTATAAAATATTCTTGCTTCAATTGTATACCTTTTCTTTGCAGTTTGCACCAAATAGATATCATCTCTTCCATTATAATACATTTTGTTTTGATTTATCAAAAATATTTTATTTTACTTTGAGCTCCCTTCTCTCCTTTAGACATCAACTCATACTAGAACTATGTTTTCAAAAACCATATTGTAGATTCTTTACTTAGAAATCAAATCTTAATTATAAACTAATATTAATATAATCAATCGATCATAAATTTATAGTTTTACCATCACTCTCAATTTATCTTCAAATAAATATGCAAAAGCACTTAAAACTAATATTAATTTTTTTAATAAAAAAAAAAACTATAAACTAAAGTTAATATCCAGTGGAGCAGTTTACAACTAGTTTCATTTAAACAATAAGACCGTCCCATTTCATTCAGTGATGAGGTATTTATTGAGCCATTGTTGGACCAAGAGTGAGTGATAACATACATTGAGCATCTCCAACAAATAAGGCATATTTTCACCCAATTTGGGGATCCACTTTTTTTATTTTGCCTATCTACATTTTCAAATATACTTTCCAAGGAACTCTATGATGATGAAGAGATAACATTCTTAAATTAACGCTAACCTATAAAGTATTCTACAAGTACTTGAATTTGGCGGTAAAAAAGTCCTAAAACAATTAGAAATAAGAAACTAAACCCACATAAAAATATCTGAATAATTATATTTAACAAATGACAAAAACTGATCCCTATATGATGTCCTATACTCCACCATCAACATACTTTTTTTTCATCAAAGTAGCTTCTTCAAATATTTCAATTCAAATCTATCCATGTATTTGTTAGTCAAAGACAGTAGGCAAACAATGAAAACTTACGTTACTATGCTTGAAAGATAAAAATTTGTTTTGCCTTGGCCTCTCACGCTCCCTTGGTTATCTTGTCAACCAATCAGTCACAAGAAACCATCTGAAGTATATTTTTAAGTTTCTTCCTCCATTTCATTTCACAGAAGAAAATCTTCCTTTCTCACTCATTGAATTGTCATTAGTGGGTACAACTTGAATTGGGTCAGGGCATTAAATTAAGGAAAAAGATAGTAAAAAGAAAAAAAGAAAAAAAAAATGGATTACAGATTTGTAACATACTTTGTCCAAACATGTCTCTCGCGTGAGTGAAAAAAAAAAAAAAATTTTGAGGGCTGTACACAGAATCACATGATTGTGGATGAAACTGATCTGAGCATATGATCCCTATAATGCACACATACCTCTAATTTTGACATACCTGAGCTGGTCAACTTACAATTTGGGAGAAATACATAGAGAGAACAATGCTCTCATCATTGCCTGCTTTTACCTCCTTCCTGGCCAGAAAATTTCACCATTAAACTTTATCTTCATCATTTTAACAACTTATTAATTATCCAATTGGTCTAAACCATGCGATGGAAACTTTTCAGCACAACTATTGTGGTGCACTAGGAAAAGACTTACTTTTTAAATAGATTATTCAAGAAATAGTTGTCTTCTTATTAGAACATGGAAAAAGAGACCAGTGCAAACATTCAAATTGCACTATCCATAGTTCCATACCATGGTGGGTGAATACAGATCGAGTTCCCAACTTCAAGGTCAACATCACTGCAAACTCTTGGATTAAAAATAATTGTTGTTTTCCTTCCTCCATTTATCATTATTTGAGGGCTTCCTGATGGTGTGGGGCTCTGCAAAAGCAGGAATGCACCTTCAATCCTCATTTACCAAACACTTAAAATAGACATGGATATATATTGAATCAGAAACATCCAGCTGGAGGCAAATGTTAAAAACATTTTATGCAAGTACCCATCCCAGAAAAATAGTCTGGGTTGACTAAACATACAAATTAAGGCACTAATTATCATATAATAAACCCTTCCCCATATCAATGCTTTCCAAAATTGCCATCTGAAGCAAATTGTAAAGATATCAAAATTTTGAATTCTTAAAATAAAAAGGGTGGAATGATAAGGAGAATGTTTTTGCATTTTAACTTTTGAACATGAAAAATATAGAAATTTGGACTATAAATATGGATGGAGCAAGTATCTTACGACTACTTCACACCCTAAGGGCATACTGAGCAACACTCTCCATAACATCGTGTTAAATAATGTAAATTTTGAGAGGATGGTTGAGAAAATTTTGATGTTGCAGCTAAGATGCAACACTTCTCACATCTCTAAGAAAGTTTTAGTTGCTAAACATAACTAACAAGATTTGAAAGCAATTTGCAAATAACTACTCGGGTTGTAGAATCTAATTAAATTCAAAATATTGTGATTTTGTAAATTAGTTGTAAATAAAAAAAAAGAAAGCACCTTTTCAATTATTATCTTTCAGGGAATAAATGTTAGCCATAATTGGTGGTTGTATCAGCAAGGTTTTGCAAATAATCTACATAACTTGTTTCAATTTTAAACATGACCTCTATGTTCTCGCCAAAAGAGCATTGACAAACTATCAGCTTTGCATCCAAGTATCTTGCCAGGATTTTTACAACGATGCTGCTTACTTCATCTGAGGAGGTATGGAACAATAATTAGTGTAAGGAATAGGAAAAACACAAGCACAAACTTATTAATTGTTCAAGTGACTCGTCTATGCATATTGTTTTCATTTCCATGAGTTAACATGCTCCTTTGAAAAATAAATAAATTACAGTCACAATTTTTACTAATTTTGTTAGATCCAGTCTGCAACTTCTTCAAGAAATCCGCATCTCTTTCTTTTTCATTCTGCATGAGCTGTTGCAACTTCCCAAATAATCCAATTCTGCAGAATTGGGAAGCACACATTCTGAGTTCAGAACTACTCAATTTGAATTCACTCTATGAACATCAGCATAACAGGAAAATAATTAGAAAAATTTTCACATAATATGGTGAGATGTGACACACAATATTTTCCTATTAGTTACCCTGATGATTTAGGCACTGCAACAAGGGCCCCTTCATCATTTAAAAAGGTGGCACCTAAAGTTTCTTGAAACCGATCTGCCATAGTTTGCCCCTTCATTTCTGGGATTGTAACCTTTAGCTTTTGATCTGTGGCCTGCTTTAGCATATAACTAAGAATACATATCGTACAATACAGTACCAACAAGAAGGAAAAGAAGGGAGGGGGAAAAGCGGGGGTTGGGGGGTGAGGGTGAGGGAGTTAAACACAACAGATACCTTGTCCTCACTAGATGATCCACTACCCATGGATTCAGAGGAATCCTCTCTGTCAACAGTTCTATCTCCCAGTGGAGAGATAATTTTCTTTGCAACAATCTGCACCCTTTTAGCTTTTGTTCTACTACACTGCAGCAAATAGCAGATCAATCTGGGAATGGATAGCAACAGGTAGAAAAGAATAAAAATTTCCGGGGTCAAAGAAGACAGCAAACCTTTTTAGAAACTCCTTTCTGCAAACTAGCTCTGTCCTGAAGGCCATCTAGAAGCTCAGCCATCGATGGCTCAGTGCATCCATGCCCAAGAGCTCCTACTTCAGCATGTAAATTCTCTGACTGGAATTGATTCTTTCTCTGACAATTGTCAAGAACCTCAGCAATTGAACGTTCTTCGGATCTAGGTTCAAACGTGTCCAATCTTTCAGGTGCTTCATGAACCTCAAATGACACATCATTTTCATCCTTAGATAAAGAAGGCCAGGAGGGTTCTTCCTTACATGACTGGAAACGGAATGAAAATTTTTGCTTAACCCTGCATCCAACTCCTGCAGCAGTTGATTCTCAAGATTACCGTACAGAAACAGTTTTGTCTTAAGTCAAACAGAACCGGTTTCATAATAAAAAATAAATATAAGACCATTTACAAATGAAACATAAAGCTCTATCTCATCTCAGGTCTGATATAAAGGTTGATTACCAAAAAATTCAACTCCAGAAACATATCTAAATTATAGAATAATAGCCAACCGTTAGCAAATCTGATTGTTGCCTTAAGTATACAATGTACTTTCAGTTTATATGGACTTGCATGGACATCTATGTTAACATCTGAATATTACTGGTTTTAATATATTGATTCACTCAGGCATTCCATTAGGGCTGGACTCTGAAGCATAAATGACATTAATGATTAAACCCCATTGTACCCTGTAAAAACTGAAAAGTAATTAAACAAAGAGAGTATTCCACATATCCTTTTCTTTGTGTTTTCCAATTTCCATTTTATTTCAACAAGCAAGACTTTAAGAACAAGCTCCTACTCTCAACAAATTGGGACAACATACACACTGAATCCATGAATTGATGAGCTATGTAAAATATTACATGGTACTGACTACTGAGTATGAATTTGAAAGCTACCAAGAGGGGAAAAAAACTACATACAAACTGTATTTAAAACTATTTATAAGAAAAAATAAAGACATACTACCAAAAACATATATATAAAAAGTTAACAAAAGATGCTCCCATGGTAACAACCTGTTTACTTCCTCCAGTGTTTGACATATACACACACACACAAAAAAACCTTATATATGCAGATTAACATGTAATGCTTACACATTGATATGGCAAACATTGGTTTTAAGAAATCATAAGATAATTGGAAAGAGAAAACACCTTTATAAGATTTGCTTGCTTTGGAGTAGGCAGAATGGGTTGATGCATTCTCATTCAAATGGAACAGTGCCTCAGCTTCTTTACTTACAGCAGACCATGTCCGTGCACCATCTTGCATCCCACTTCCAAATCTACAAAGGCTGTCTTCATGGAGCTTTTTAGCATTGGAGGAATCAGAAAATTTCGACACCACGTTGTTTACCTATCCAAACAGATAACAAAGAATGTTACCATCTTGCAACAACAACAACAAGAGAAACCATAAGAGAGTCCGCATATTTACAATACAAACCCAAAACAAGCTGTCGCAATTGGTAAAAAGCAATACAAACACAAAGCAAAAAGAATCAAATTCACTGCTTCCTATCAGCTTAAACTTTTGGCACATATGGTAATATATCATATGCTAAATCTCTAGATGTTACTACACTGTACCTCATCATCGGAGATGATTTCCTCATCCGAGTGGCACTTGAATGCCTTCCTTGCCTTGTTACGAAATTCAGGCATTTCAACATCATCATCTTCAAGAGAGACATGTGTGTCATTCTGATAAAAAAAAAAAACAACATTACAAATACAAAACAAATTCTAATTACACAAAGTGGCTGCGAATACAAACTATGTATGACACACAAAAAGTATTGATAACACATGCCTTGCTACTTTTCTTTCCAAAATTCCATTCAGAAGTACCTGCATTGAAAAACCACATTGACACACCCAAAAAAAAAAAAAAACATACTAACATTCAAATTTAGAGTTATTATCAAATAAATTTTTGATCAACAATATAATATAATATACCTCTAAGTATCTCGAGCCGCGACAAAACTTGCAGTTCCTCCTATCAAATGAAAGCATGAAGTTGCAATCAAGAATTTGAAATCTGTGGTCCAAACAGGAAAGAGAAAGCTACCTTTTTCTCCAAAGCACCGGTTAATGAGGCAGAAATTTGGGGCAATTTAGAATCGTAATCTTCCTCATCTGCCAAATTGTAATCAAAACGACGACGTAAGAGAGAGAGAGAGAGAGAGCACAAAAATGAAAAAAAAAAAGTAAAAAAAAAGTGAGGATTACCGGAAATGCTGTGGTCGGAGTCGGGATTTTGCTGAATGGGAGAGGAAACAATAGGAGAGGATTAGCTTATTGAATCAAATCAAAGCAAAGCAATTTGAGAGAGAGAGTGAGAGTGGGTGTTTTTACCAGAAAAACGTTTTGCCGCCACATCTGGGTGCGTCTCAGTCAAGCCAAGTACCAAGGTGAATTTGTAGTACTTTACGGAAAATATGGAGGAAGGGAACGGAATAGAATTTAGGGCTAAAATTTAAAAATTTGAAACTTAAAACCCAAATGTGCCAAACTTTATGGATAAAATATAAATTTTGCATTGCAAAAATTTAAGTTGCCTACTTTTAGTTTAAACTTTACCTATTTAAGGTTTGATTGAAATTTAAGTTGTTTACCTATGATTTGAAATCTCATGATACAAATATTTTGCTAGATTTTTTTTTTTTTATTTGATCTTATATTTTTATGTTTTTTGTGTTTTTGGAAAAGAGAAACATAAAAGTAAAGCAAATTTATGTATTTAGTCATGTTTTTTAACAGGTTAAGAAAATCTAACTAAACTAACTTCAGGCGGGTAAAGTGTCAAATTTCAAATCACAGATAGACAACTTAAATTTCGACCAAATCATGAGTGGGTAAGTTGTAAAACTTCAGAAAGTAAAAATGTAAAATTTTAAATACTCTCACACTTCAGTGGTAAAATTTAATTCCAAACTTTCATAATGTAAAATTCAAATTTTCCAAAATTTTAAGTTTATAGTTTGCAAATTATCCTAATTTTAAGAAATCTAATTAGGGGTGTGCAAAAAACCGACGAACCGAAACAACCGGCCAAAACCAACTGAACCAATGCCAAAATTTTGGTTCGGTTTTGATGCGGTTCGGTTTTGGTTTCATTTTTTCAAAATCGAAATTTTCGGTTTCGGTTTCAGTGCTGGATTTTTTTACCTTGAAACTGACCGAACCAACCGAAATATATATATATATATATATGTAATTTTAAAACATAACTGATCAGTGGCTTAGTGGTATGCTCCTTGTGGTTTGGCTAGCTAATCCCAGGTTTGAGCCTTCAACGTGGATTTTTTTTAGCTTTTAATTTTGTAAAACCCTAGAGCATGATATAAAGACGAAAATACCCATCTTCTATTCTTCCCTTTTCTTTTCTTCAGCCACCCCCATCTCCAACTTTTTCTCTCAATTTTTTCTCTCAATTTTTTCTCTGTCTCTTTCAACCCTTCTCGTTCTTGCTTCAGTGGACACACACACAGAGCAAAATGGAAGAAGAAGCTTTCTCAAGCTTTCTTCACTCAAATTCTTCAGTCTCTCTGACCCTCTCTCTCTCTCTCTCTCTCTCTCTCTCTCTCTCTCTCTCTCTCTCTCTCTCTCTCCAAGTTCATCTCTTCGCTTCAGATCGATGAAGACCAACTGTAAGAGATCTCTACTTCCCTTTTCTTTCGTATATCTGAGATTCTCATAAAATCGATGAGTTTTTTTTACACTTTAGGCTGTGTTTGTTTTGTTTCGTTTATACTGTGATTTTTTTTTCAAGTGAACGGTGATTTTGCTTTAGAGTGATCTGTGTGAAAAGTTTTGAGCTTATGGTTTTTATCGATTCTGAGTGTGATTTTATATGTTTTGGTTTTTGCTTTATCATTTGAAAGAGTGTGGTTTTTAAAATCTCAAACCCTCTCTTTGGAAAATCGAAAACCAACCGAAATCGACTGAAATCGAAATACACCGAAACCGATGGATTTCCAGCCATTTCGGTTGGTTTCGGTTGAGAATTTCACAAACCGAAATATTCGGTTTCAGTTCGCCATACCCATACAAACCGACCAAAACCGAACCGAGCACACCCCTAAATCTAATTTTAAAACTTTCTCTCAAAAAAAAAAAAAAAAAAAAAAAACCTAATTTTAAAGAAATAGCAGTTACCTATATATATATATATAAAATTAAAAACACAATAAAAAAATGACCCGAAAAGTGTTTCACTGTTGTCGTCTCACGTTCTGTTGTTCCATCGATATATCGCATTCTACTTTTCCTCATTGTCTGCCTAAAAATATCAAGCAACCATTCTTCATCCCTTTTCCTTGAATTTATTGTTAAGATTTGCGTTTTGAATGGTGGATTTAATGTTTTACGTACTTATTTATTAATTGTATATAAAATTTGATTTCATTACATAAATTTATTGCACTCAATTCTGGTTTTTCATTCATGATTACTAGTGTATCTTTCTATACAGTGTTATGCAATCAATAGCTATTATTCTTCAGATACTTGGTCTGAAAAAACTAGTGAACCTAGGACTACTATATTTGTGCATGGTTGAGTTCATCTTTTCACCGCTGTGGCAGTTGCTACATGCATCATTAGATGATGAATAGTTGCTAAAGATTACCACATAAAACAAGTCTAGTTTTATGGACAACTCATCCTCAACACATGAAAATAGATGAGAATATCAAAGTGAACATCATGAGAGAAATCTCAAAGAGTAAACCGTGTACACATAGTAAAAAAAAACTAAAAAAGTTTATTACTTATCAAAGTAAAAATGGTTTGTTTGATTTTTAGGTTGAATTAATTGCGTTGGTTGTTCACTTGCCTAGAAAATGTGGTCATTTTGTCTACTGAACCCGACAAGAGAAAATGCCCTTCAATTACCTGGTAACTGGTTATAGTGGGTGGGGTGGGGTCTGTTGCCTATAGGTTTACTGGCTAGAGGCAAATCCAAAGGGATTTCCTTTAGAAAAGGTTCTCTACTTATCAAAATAAATGTCATTCCTATTGTGTAGGTTTCCAATAACATGAACCCACCTTGATATCCACAGTTGGGTCATATAAAGATGTAAAATGTAAGAGATGATGAATTGAGGGTTATATTTTAGGACTCTTGCTGAATTCTTGAATCTTGATGTTAGCAACTTAGTTACTTTCATGAATATTATGTATGCATTGACGCAGGACAACCAGAACAAAACTAAAACAACCATAAAATAAAGGGATATGACCTAGGAGTCAGCACTTAGGCTTGGCTTGGAGTCAACACCAAGCGAGAAAACCACTAGGGTAGACTTAGAGTCAGCACCAAACAAAAAAAAAAAGACCAAATAGCCATTTTTTCATTCATCAAAATATCAATTATCTCCTCAAGGAGTACAATAGGTTGCTTATAAATAATTGCTAAACCCTAGTTCTAATTGACTAGGAAACCCTAATTGCCTTATTACAAAAATAGCCTTGCTTCCAAATTAAAATACTAATAGCCTAATAAACCACTAGGACCTAAAACATAAAAATACAATTGACTTGCAAATATAAATAATATTAAATAATAATTATTTTGCATCTCCCGCATCATTCTCCTCTGGTTGGAGAAAACTCGACCTCGAGTTCTAAAGCATTGAAGGATTAGGATGCTGACAAGTAACACTTGCTTCCAAAATGGAATCACCTTATGGAGCATAGAGAAAAGAAAAACCTTGAATTCCACCATGTCAAACTCTTCTGGAATAACAAAATCAATGTGTGGAATCAATATAATCTTATCTTGAACCATTGGAAGCACTATGTTATCCACTTTCTCCACTTTAGCAAATTGTTTGTCTTCATGCACCATGGAAGGCTGATCAAAAGCAGATTCATTAGCTTCCAATATCACATCATGTGCACCCTCTAACATAATACTCTTTGGAGAAACCATCTCTTCACCTTGCTGCTCTTCAATAGATTCATTTCCTTGCACACATGTTAAAGCAACACTTGTTGAGGCATGTACGTTTGTGTCAACATTAGACTTTGGTGTTGCGTGACGATTCTCCACGACCAAGATATCATCATCAATGTTGTCTTCCATGGGGGTAACAATAAGTTCATTGTGATCAATTATCCTTGGTTTCCCAATTGAATCTGTTTGTGTCTTCATTTGCTTCATCTGAGCAATCCTATCTTGAACATCTTTCATGAGCTTTATAGATAATTCCTTTAATTCATTGGTAGATAATTCCTTGATAGATTTTTCAAAAGTGCGGTTTGAGGAAGTTTAAGGCGTCTAGCGAGTTCACTGACCTTTTGGACAGAAACTATGCTGTTGGGTTTGAGGACTTCCATATGGATGCAATTGAACACTTCCCCAAAGTGGATTTCAACCCTATCAAATTTCGCGTCGCTGTTGAGAGTTCCCTTCTCCATATGAGTTCTGAAGATATAAATGCTGAAGACGATGCCTCCACCTAGCCTACCAAGGATGACTCAAAGTCTGGGGATACTGCCCCAGTGATTTATAAAAGAAGAATTTTTAATCATCTTTATTTGCTTTCCTTGTTTTTCTTCTCTTTCTTTGTTCTCTTTTTTAAAGGGGTCCGTTGTTTGGGACCATTTTAAGTTTCTGCAAGTACATTAACTCATCCATGTTTGAGGATGAGTGTTTATACAATTGCCTTTTTTGGGCCTGATACATTAAAGGGATTTTGGACGTGGTCATTTACCCTTTATTATAAATATATTTTCGTTCATACTTGAACATTTTGCTTTCATTGCCAATTTTGATACCCAAGTATTTTATTCTATCCATGGTTTGGACTATCTTAAAATGGCTAAGTATTTTCCTCGTCCTAATTTTGGACTTTTTTGGAACTTTTAATCTCAAGTTCTTCCTTTCGTCCATAGTTTGGATTACTCAGTTGTATTTTGCATGCATGCATGCCTTTTTTCATCCTTTGCTTTTGGACGAATGTACTGGGAGGTGTATGTTCCTTCCCTTTGTACTGGTATTATTACCTTTTAAGGTTTTATGATTAGCTCTTCCTCGTTTAAGGATGGCTTATGACGATACATCTCTGCATCCAGAGCTTTAGTCCTCTTTAATTTCATATGGATGTTAATTTCACAGAATTATCAACACTTAAATTAGAGAATTCAAGCTGCTTTATATACAATAAAACGATACATAATATCGTCCATAAACATCAGAGGACTTAGTACATAGCATCGTCCAAAGACATCATTCATGCTAATACTTAGTCCTTTTTAGGGAATCCAAATTACTTTATCTACAAAAGGACTTTGTTCATAACATTTTCCATAGCACATGCTAGTAACTAGTGTTTTTTAGGGAATTCAAATATTAAAAAACATAAAATACTGCTGAAAAATATAAGTGTTGAAAGATAACATAAATAAACTACTAATGGTCACTAGTAATCTTTAATCTCGTCCATGCTGACCATCCTGACGAGTCTTCTTCACTGGTAGTACTTCCTTAAGTGTTACACATTCCATAGGTGCTCTAGCTTTTGTCCATCCAAGGCTTCCAAGTAGTACGAACCTCGCCTTTTGGGATTGATAACTCTGTATGGTCCTTCCCAACTAGATCCCAACTTTCCATGAGCAAGGTCCTTAGTAGCCAGGGACACTCTTTTTAGGACGAGATCTCCAATGTTGAACTGTCTTGGCTTCACTAATACGTCATGGTGCTTAGTCATTAGGTTCTCGTAACGTGCCACCCTTTGTAGCTAGTTAGACCAACCTTTGCAGGTATCACTACATCACTTTCATATGCTAACTTAAAAGGAGTTTTTCCAGTTGAAGTCCTTATTGTCGTCCTGTATGCCCAAAAGATGCTGGGTAATTCATCCAGCCATATCCCTTTGGCCCCTTCAAGTCGAGTCTTAATGAATCTTCAGTAAGGATTGGTTTGCAACTTCAGCTTGTCCGTTAGCCTGTGGGTGGGAAGGTGAGGAGTAGTGATTCCTGATTCCTAACTGATCGCAAAACTCGCTGAAGGGTGTATTGTCAAACTGACGTCCATTGTCTGAGACGAGCACTCTAGGAATTCCGAAGTGGCAGATAATGTTTTTTCTAGAAAAAGCTTCTGACATTTTGCTTGGTAATTTTTGCCAATAACTCTGCTTCCACCCATTTGATAAAATAATCAATCCCTACCACCAAGAACTTCATTTTTCCCATCCCCATGGAAAAGAGACCAAGGATGTCCAACCCCTATTGAGCAAAGGGCCAAGGGGCCACCATTGGGGTGAGGTACTATGATGGTCGTCTGGGTATGTTACTGTAGCATTGGTACTTGTCACACACTTTGACATAGACTTTGGCATCTGCTTGCATGGATGGCGAGTAGTATCTTACACGAACTATCTTGTGGACGAGGGATCTAGCCCCTGATTGATTTCCACAAGCTCCTTTGTGGACATCCCTCAGGATGTAATGAGACTCGTTTGGAGCTAAACATCTCAAATAGAGCTGAGAGAAACCCCTTTTATATAACACCTCATCCACAAGAACGAACTTCACTGGTCTCACTCTAAGCTTCCTTGCTTCTTCTTTATCCTCTAGGAGGAGCCCGTCTCTAAGATAAGACACGATTGGAGTGGTCTAGTTGGCTACTCCATTTATCTGATTCACTTCCGGAATATCAATAGTTGGGATGTATTGAACTTTAATTTGATTTCCTGCTATCTCGTCTGCAGATGCCATTTTGGCTAAGGATTCGGCTTCTGCATTTTCCTCCCTTGGTATCTGTTGAAGCTGGGTCATTGAGAAGCCTTTAATACATTGTTGAGGTACTTTTCTTTACACCTAATGTTATTTAAATAAAACCTATTTATTTCCTTTCAAATGTATTATTGGACATGCTTAAATATTTTTTTCCAAACTATCACGATGCTAGCCTACAATCTTTCTCCGTTCTACCACAAAACTGGGCTACAAGGCCCAATACTTTCTCATAAAAGCTCGAATTATTTAGTAAAGCGAGATAAAATCTAATTTTTTAAAAAAACTGAGAATACTTATGCTCGGCAAGGTTTGAAAAGCCCACGATTCGAATCCATGGCAAAACAATTTTATCAATAGAATTCAAGTCCATATCAAAGCCCATGGTAATTTATTTATCCAAAAAGTCCAATTCTCATTAGCAATAGTTAAAGCCCAATTTCCATTGGCAACATCAAAACCCAATTTTCATTGGCAACATCAAAAGCCCAGTTTCCACTGGCAATATCAAAAGTCCAATCTTCATTGGTAATATCAAAAGCCCAAGTCCCCATTGGCGATATCCAAAGCCCATTCTTTCATTTGCACTATTTTATCAAAAAATCCAAGATTATTATACGCTTGGCAAAAGAAAAAGAATATATATCATGTTATAGTCGTTGCCTAATTATTGCGATCGTCTTATATTAAAAACTCATTGGGGGTTATCTTGAAGATGATGTTATAAACCCATGAAGTACATGATCACCATTTATGTCACGACATCAACACTCATGGAAAGTACTCGATCCCACAAGCTTATTATTTAAATTATGATGCGACTATTAGAAGCCATGAACATTATTTATGATATGGAATCCGTCATAGTAAAGGTTATTTTCAAAGGCACTTTGAGACTTGTCATATTGTTGCAAAGGTTACAATTAATTGCCCAAAGACCCATTGCAAGTATCTATAAGAGCCCAAAGAATATCTACTAATGAAAGTCCATGAGGAAGGAAAACCCATGGCAACATGTATTGTTGATTTTGTAGGATGTACACAACCCAGGCCAAAGGAACCAGCCCAGGTGAACAAGCCCAATCCAAGAGATTCCAGCAAGAGGCAAAGGGCTGGAAGTGGGCAAACAGCCTTTGTTCATCCCTGACCAAAAGTACAACAAGAGAATAAAGTCCTTAAAGATGAACTAGGGGTTGTCCCATCAGTTTTGTCACTCTCTACTTGACGTGAACAGTACCCGGGGCTTGTAACATCAGATGAAACCTAAAAGATGATGGAACTCCATCACCTTTCTCAAGACTGTAGCTCCAGGGGAAGGGGAGCTGAAACCAAATTATCCAAGCAACAGGAAATTGATGCTATAAATATTAAAAACATTCAAGACATGATTCATGTCCTAAGCCCATGAATCCTAAAGGGGAAAAAATTGGGAACATGTGGTTTGGAGGGCATAAAGGGACCTCCAGCGAAACCCCCTGAAGTAGGCTTAGAGCTTGACACCTAGCTTGGGGTGTTGAAATCTTACTTCTTGGGGGTCTAAATCTCAGTTGCAGCTTTAGGATTTGCCCATGATACACGCCCCAATCACATTGATTAAGCTCAGCCCCAGAAATCTTGACATTTAATGTAAAGCACTCTAAAATCCTATCATTACCCAAAGAAGCAAGCAGCCCATAAAGTGAACCATCTACTTCTGACCAAAAATCCAAGGAAGATAACCTTGGTTTCCCACCTCTGATTAACCCTACATTTTTTTTTGGACTCTTGTTAATTAATGCTTCCCTAAAACTCCATTATAAAAACGTAAGCATCTCAGCCCACAAAAACAACTACTCCCTTTGAAACTCCTGATCTATTTGCTATTTTTTACTAGTGGTTGAACTCCCTTTAAGTTCACTACTCATCCCCTTCAGCCCACACTCATCCAAATATTATTTCCTCCCCTTTACATAATCACAACTCACAAATGTCTCCCAACTAATTACAAACAGCCTACTACTCACAAAAAGCCTTAATCTTAGAGTTAGTCCTATCTCACTCACTCAAAACAGCCCACATTGTCTCATCCATGCCTTATGAACACACACTCACCAAAATCCTAGTTTGATACTTGCTGCATTGAGCTGGGATCACTCTCTCCCTTCATACCATGCCAATTAATCCTTTCCCTCTTCCCATGGAACCTTTAATTTTTACTTTTTATTCTACCGTTGAAGGATATAATGTATATGTAACAATCGAACTCTTCCCTCATGTTGATGTAAAGGTGGCTGAAAGTATAATGAACTCCCTTGACCAAGACATGCAAGGACCCCTAGGAGTTAACATATTCCTAAACTTATTTAATCATTGACCATGGGACTATTTAAATCTGTTTTTCTGGACTAAGTGTAATTTTACCCTTACCATTTTATAGGGTACGATATAGGGCCTACCGTGAAGTCGTCCATAGAGGTCGTCCGTGACTCAGCTAGTATTGCAAGAACCCCTGAAAACCTTACCTATAACTACCTCATCCAATCATGAGGAAGCTTGGACGAGGTCCGCATGACCAGGGAACGAGACGCCTTGTCTTAAGAAAGCCGCGAAGATCGTCTTGAAGGAAATTCGTCCATAGGAGGAACGACCCCTATTTCTAAGCTAAGTATGCTCGACAAGAAGATACTAGGACGAGGCTGTCACACTTAGGAAAAATTTTTAATGTAATGTTACAACTCCTTATTACACGTATAACTTCTGGTAACCGTTGTGTGAGAAGTATATAACTCCTAAACGGTTATGGAAGTTATCTTTAAATCTTTACACCACCTTGAATCCAAGGGAGGTTACAAGTGTGATAATCGTCTATTAGAACACTATATAAATGCTCATTCAGAGAAAACAAAGGTATGCTTTATATTTCCCAAAAAGTTGGAACTCCGAAAATATAGAGAGAAAAACTAACTTTGCCATCGGAGGATTCTTGGCCGGCAACCCCGGTCACCTTTGATCGCTTTTCTTTCTTTTCCAGGCCATCGAAAGAGCAAGTAGTGCTTTCAAGTTCGGAGCATCCAGCCTACTGATTTCTTCGCATTATCACCACTGGAGATTTTATTTCACTTGAACTTTCAGACCAGGACCACTAATGTACTAATTAAGTATTGTAACGTGTTTTTCATTGGGCTTTTGTTGCTGTTTTGTCAAGTGCAGCTTTTGTTTCTTGTTTGGATAGGTTTTGTCATCACACCGAAAGCCTTTGGGTGTCATCTCAAGAGCCCATAGTCAAGTTTCGGTTTGGCTTCCCAACATTTTAGATAGAGGCATCAATTTCCCCCTCGACATACATTGTCTAACTTTGTTCAAGTACCTCTTCATCCATTCCTCCTTAACTTCACATGTTCCATTCACTTGGCCTATCACCAACTATGAGTCTCTTTGGGCGAGGACTGAATTTGCTTCAAGTGATTTAACTAACTCTAAGCCCTGAAGCAGGGTTTCATATTCTGCTTCATTATTGGTTGTTTGGAACTGTAGATGGACAGTATACTCCAGATGATCCCCTTCTGGTGACATTAAAACTATCCTAATTCCTCCTGCATTCTATGTGGACGAACCATCCACATGGATGACACACTGCTTTGCCCCCTGGTCTTCATTTTGCTAACTACTGGCAGGAGTGAATTCGACAATGAAGTCTACCAGGACTTGAGCTTTTATTGCCTCTTTTGGCATGTATCGCACATCAAATTCACTAAGTTCCACTACCCACTAAATCAATTGTCCAGTGGCCTCCAGCTTGTGCATAGCCTTCTTTAGTGGATGATCTGTTAGGACGTTGATTACATGAGCTTGAAAATAAGGCCTGAACTTTCTTGTTGCTATCACCAATGAAAATGCTAACTTTTCTATTGGTAGATATCGTCCTTCAGCTCCCCTTAAAGCTTTGTTGGTGTAGTAGATAGGCTTTTGTACCTTCCCTTCTTCTTTAATCAAGGCTGAACTTACTGCATGAGGGGACACTGCTAGGTAGAGACACAACTCTTCTTCTAGTTTGGACGGACTCAATAGTGGAGTTGAAGTGAGATTAGCCTTAAAAGCTTCAAATGCTTGTTGGCATTCGTCCGTCCATTCAAATGTCTTCCTTAATACTTTAAAAAACGGTAAACAGTTGTCAGTAGCTTTTGAAACAAACCTGTTCAGGGTAGCTACTCGTCTAGTAAGGCTCTAAATATCCTTGATATTCTTTAGGGACTCCATGTTCAAGATTGCTTGGATTTTATTTGGGTTTACTTCAATCCCTCTCTATGAAACCATAAAACTGAGGAATTTTCCCGATGCAATTTCAAAGGCACATTTGCTTGGATTCAGCTTCATCTTATATTGTCTAAGTGTGTCAAAATTTTCTTGAAGGTCTTCCAAATGTTGTGTCTCTTTTGCATTCTTGACCAGCATATCGTCCACGTACACTTTAACATTCCACCCAATTTGTGGATGAAACATGTGATTAACTAGTCTCTGATAGGTAGCTTCTACATTTTTCAAACCAAATGACATTACTTTGTAACAAAACAAACCTTGGCTTGTAATGAAGGATGTTTTCTTCTGATCTGCCTCGTCTATCTTAATCTAGTTGTACCTTGAGAATGCATCTATGAAACTCAGCAGTTGATGTCTAGCTATTGATTCCACTAACTAGTCAATGCGTGGAAGAGGATAGCTATCCTTAGGGTACGTCTTGTTTAAATTTGTGAAGTCCATGCACATTCTCCATTTGCCATTAGATTTTTTGACCATTGCCATATTAGCTAGCCAATCAAGGTAGTAGATGTCACGGACAAACTTTGCAGTTACCAACTTTCGAACTTCTTCTTTGATGGCATTATCTCATTCTAGGGCAAACACCCTCTTCTTCTAACGGATGGGCTTGTAAGATAAAGATACGTTTAGTCGATGAGTAATCACACTTTGGTTAATCCTAGGCATGTTTTCATAGCTCGAAGCAAAAACATATGTGCTCTTTTTAAGGAATCTGACAAGATCCTACTTTGTCTTCTCTTCTATGTTTGTCCCAATCCTAGTAAATTTATCGAGGTTGGACTTGTCCAAAGGTACATTTTCCAATATTTTAGTCGGTTCAGCCAATGTTTTTCTTTTTTAAATGTTCATTGTCTGCATTTGCTCGTCCTTGGCCAACATTGCCAAGTAACATTCTCTAGTAGCTAATTGATCTCCTTGTACTTCCCTAATGCCATACTCCATTGGGAACATGATAGACAAGTGGTAGGTGGATGATGCAGCCCTTCAACTGTTCAAAGTTGGTTGTCCAATGATGACATTATACAAGGATGAGCAATCCACAACAAGAAAATTCACTTCCTTATTGATTTTCTATGGATAAGAGCCAACCACGACAAGTAAGGAGATAGTGCCTATTGGTAGAACCTTCATTCCTCAAAATCCGATTAATGGCACGTTGACTGGATGAAGTAACTCCTTGTTGTAGATGCTCATATTCTGGGAAGCCCAGCAGGAAGAAGAAGCCCAACAACGTGGGCAGAAAAGAGTTGGATAGAAAAACCATTAAGCCCAAGCGGCAAGAATAATAGATCATAGGTCCATAAAGAAAACAAATGGACCTTGAGGAAGCAAATGGGCCTAAAAAGTCCCAAAAAGAGAGAAGTAGCAAACCCATGAGCAATATGGATGTAGAAAAGTGAGAATGGGCCACAGTTGCCATAGTAGGCTCAAAGTAATGTAAGTAAAGAAAGTAATGGGCAATGGAAAGTCCATAAGCCCCAAGGATGAAGTATAAAGTAATTAGGCCAAGGAAACCCAAGGAGTTAGTAAAAGCCCATGGGAAGCACAAAATTAAAAAAGGCCAAAGATGCCCCAAGAAAGTAAATGGGCCAATGATGCCCAAAAGGAAGTAAACGGGACATGGGAGCCCGCAAGTAATGTAGTAAAAGGCTCAATGAGTTTATTAGGTCATCAGAAAAGAGATAAACAGCAAGCCCAAAGAGGCCTAGCAGTTTTGGGTCAAATAACATCACGACATGTATATCAGAATGATGTGACAGGAAGTAACAACAAGACCTTAAGAATAAAGCAAGGAGAATGGCATGAAGAAGGGGAAGCCCACAATTGGGCAAAGCCCAGCCCCTAAGGGAGCAAGCCATAAAGAATGAGAAATTAGGAAAGCAGCCTACGCCATAAGAAGTCAAGGACAAACGACAGAATGGGCAAACAGACCTTCAGACCGAGGTAAACATAGCAGACAAATTTTGGACGAACATGGAAGTGAGGCACGCGCAAGGCCCAGACACCACCGGCTTATACCCAGCCAATACAGGAAATGGTAGGTCATGGGTCAGAGGTAAGAAGGCATGGTCTGGCTGTGGGGAGGGGAAAAAACCTATTTTTGTGTTTCCTACTCAGGCTCTTTTAGAGGAAGTGTCCTACTAGGATGACATACTGCCCAAAAGAAGCAAAGCTGAGTTAGAATCACTAGGTGCATGCCATGAGGGACGAAGAGAAAGAGAGCACTCACACCATGGTAGGTAAGAATGCCACGATAAGCAAACAAACAAAATAGTCTTCTTTGTCTGGTGATGTGGAGTGGCGCGGCCAGCACAGGTAAGTGGCGCTGGCTAGGTGACTGACCAATCAGTAATAGTCGGCAAGAACACTCACACCAGACAAAGACGGTTAAGGACTAAAATGGTAAAAGTCAATCACGATAGGCATTATATAAGGAACCCTTACTGTGCACAGAAGGGGGGAGGACGGTAACAGTAATCTCTAAGGACAGAACCACAACAATTAAGTAAAAACGAAGAGATAAAAAAACGAAGGGAAAAGAAAGAAAGAATTGGGGGGAGAAAAGGAAAAACACAAAAGAGAGAATAACATAGCAGACATGCACCGAATAGGAGAATTTCCCCCTCTCCCTCTCAAACCACGCTTTCTGCTAAAGGCAAGAGGCTCCTCTGGGCACAAGTCATTTAGGCCCATTCCCTCAAAGCAGTTAATTTCTTCGCCGGAGAGATTATCCGTATTGAGGAAATGACTTCCTTCTTGACTTAGACCTCGTAACATAACTCGATACGACAGGTTGATATTTCTTTGTGATTCAATAGGCTTATTACCACCTGTTTCGTATTTATTTTTGTTGCTATCTCATAAAACATGTGTTTCTTGTAATGACCCATTATTTACTTTTGTCTAAATGGTGGACAAATCTCTGTTATTATCTTTATTATATCTGTCTGCCATAATTACCATAGCAGCTCTGCTTGCCATGGGCATGTGATTAAAGTCTTGGCAAAACGGGGTATAGTTTGCCAAGGTGGGTTGTAATTGGACCGATCCCAACTCCCTAATGCAGAATACTTTGGGCCTAGCACAGCAGGAAGTAGTCCAACCCAATATCGCACAAAAGGCCCACCACACTTGTTAATTCTCATTTGCCAAAAAACTGGATAGTAAAGGATATCTACTGAACTTCCACTATTTATTAACACCCTTCTAGTGGTATAATTTGCAATCACCAAAATGATGACAATTGCATCATCATGAGGATGGCATAGTAGTCTTGCATCTTCGTCCGTGAAAACAATGGCAAGCTCATCTTCCCTAACCATCTTTGATGGTTGTCTAGATAATTGAACATTTTGGACTACCCGCAGGTAGGTTTTCTTGGCCTTGGATGAGCTTCTAGTTGATGGACCTCCTACAATGATCCTTATTTCTCCTAGTGGTTGACGCATTGGTTCTTCTACTTTGCCTTTCATTGGCTGCTTTTCATCCATGTGATCTCGTCTAAGGAAATTTTTCAACTTCCTTTGTTTAATAAGAATTTCGATCCGCTGCTTTAAGTCATAGCACTTGTCCATATCATGCCCATGGTCTAGGTGAAAACGACAGTACTTGCTTTTGTTCCACTTGCTAGGATCTCCTTTCATCCTCTTAGGCCATTTCAATGACAGGTCATCTTTAATTTGCATCAATACTTGGTCAAGTGAAGCATTCAGGGGAGTGTAGTTGGAATATCGTCCTAAAGACGACCCTGCCTTCTTTCTATCATGATCCCTTTTCTCCCTTACTTTGGCTTTCTTTGGACGAGAACCCTGCTCTGGATGATTTATATAACCATTCTCCAATCGTTCACCTTTCTTCTTTTTCTTAGCAATAATCGTGTCCTCTGTGTTCATGTAACTTTGGGCTGAATGTATTAACTTATCCATTGTTTGTGGCTCCTGATCATACAGCTTATGAATGAACAAATCTGAACTGACTCCATTGTAGAAGGCTGCCAAAAGGATCTTGTCATCCAACTCGTCCACTAGCAGGGCTTCTCTGTTAAAGTAGCTAATAAAAGAACGTATACTCTCATTCTCTCCTTGCTCTATGCTTAACAAGTTAGACGAGGAACTCTTTTGCCTCTGACCTCCAACAAAGTTGTTGACGAACAACTTACTTAACTCCTGAAACAAGGTTATGGTATTTGGTGGTAGCTTACCAAACCATACCCTGGTCTGGCCTTTCAATGTGGTAGGAAATGCTTTACACCTGATTTCATCTTGTACACCTTGAAGATGCATGATTGTCTTAAACGTGGCAATGTGATCACAAGGATCACACGTCCCATTATATGAGTCTAGGGTAGGCATTTTGAACTAACTTGTGATGGATGCAATGAACGGGGAATCAGTCCTGTGGACGAGGTCATCCACGTGATTTGCCCTCCTCATGAAATCCTTCATTTCCTCCATGACTCTTTTCATCTGATCCATCTCCCTCTCCAGATGTGGTACCCTACGAGTAACAGTACCTTTGTACTGATCTCCTTTCACATTATTCTTAGCCCTTTCATTTTCTGAATTTTGTCCTTGTTCTTTACCATGTTGGTGCTGACTCTTCTAGTTAACTCCTGGTTTTGTTGCGTCAATTCTATCGTCGCAGCTGCCATGGACTGCAACTGTTGTTGGACAGTCGTCAGGGGTGCTGGTGCACGATTTTGGTGACTGGAAGCGTTCCCACTCTCCTGGTGTCCTAGACTGGTGGCCATTGATCTAGTTCGAACCATGCAGCTTTTTTGTCTTGGAAAGCAAAGAAGTTAACACTTAGAAATTTTTTCTTCACTTCTTTCCCATAGACGGCGCCAATTAATGATGCACGAAAATCAGTAGGTTGAAATACTTTGGGTTATGGTAATGTCTGTCGGTCCTAAAAAGAAAGAAAGAACTGTTAAGGGTGATTAGTGTAATTCGGCCAAGGACCCTCTGACGGCTAAGTCAGTTTTTTCTTTAGAATACAAGGATGAGAAAATAGTGAATAGTCGAATTTACCTTGGGTGAGTAGGACTTGTTCCTTTTATAGAGAGTTAGAAGTGAGTCTACTTGTTCTGATCTACCATAATCATGGGTGATGTGGGTGGTTAATGGAGGAAGTGGGAAACATGGAGCGGATTATGAGGAATTCTCTCCACGTTTTAGGAATAATGTATCATGGTCTGATTACATGAAGTCTTATGAGAAGTTTATTATAGAATTCACCAAGTGTCTTTTGGTCGTCCATGTCCTTGTGTCATGGACGACCATCATGGAAGAGTATCAATCATATACATGATGCCATTGTTGGGATTCTCTCCTCTTAAGTTTTTATGGATGTGCTTTGATTTTTATGGAAGAGCACTATGAACGAACCTTGTAAACTTGAGTCCCATCAAGGCTTATTCTTGTAGCAATGTATTGGGTGCAAATTTACCCTTTTCTCTCTCACAAAAATATTTTACCACTTAACTATTAAAAATAATTTTTTTCAAAAAAACAGTAATACTTATTAGAACGTATACAAAAATAATAATATAAACATTTTAAACCAAATTTATAATACCATTAAAAACAATTGAATACAGTACAATATCCACTTGAGCTCAATTCATCAAAAATAGTTTTATAAAGTAGAAAAACAATATATTTTGGTTGAGAAGTCCAAGAAGGTACACGGATCTTGCCTTCTTGGAGTTTGCAGGTACCTTTGTCGGTTCAATTCTTCCCAACAATCCAACCCACTAATCCATAAAATTATCTTATTTCCCATACCCCACTAAATTTCAAAAAGCCCACAAACTTTTATTCCCCACTAAAACAAAAAAGTGAAAGAAAAGAAAAGCTTCCAAAGTACGCCACTAAAAAAAAAAACCACAAACCATAAAGCGACCGTCCGATTATTCCCTGATATCCATCCTACGGTCCAGATCCAAAAAAAAACCTGTTTCCACTCTCACCCAATCCCTACCCATCCCGCGCAATTCAAATTTCGTGCTTCACAAAATTCTAAAAATATTTTAAAAAATCACAAATTATCACTATTATTATTATAATTAATTAATTTTTTTTTATACTTTATTTCCTTCTTTATTTATTAACCATTTAAGCAAACTCTCTCTCACACACACACAGAGTTAGAGAGAGAGAGAGAGAGAGAGATTGATGAAGAAGATGAGGAGGCAGAATAATATGCAAGTGCAGGTTTCAGTGAATCATTTTCAGCTCAACAACAACCAATCATCTTCTTCCACGTCAGCATCTTCCTTCTCCGAGGCCTCTTTCTTCCAGAACCTTCTAGAGAAAGAGCCCGCCGAGGCGGCCGCCGACGATGCCTATCCCAATGCCGATGACAGAGACTTCATTCTCAGCCAAGATTTCTTCTGGTAAAAACATCGGAACTCAATATATCTTTTATCGTATTTTACATTTTTAAGAAATGGGTTGATCAAAAGTTTGGATTTTTAGGGTTTTAGTGTGAAATTTGGAGGTTGTTTGATGGCTTGATGCTATAAAGTGAAAATCGATGCTCAGGTTGATAAAATTTATTTCTAGGTTTTTGTATTTTCTGTTATAGAAATAAATTTTTTTTGAGTTTGTGTGTGTGTGTTCCTTTTAATGAATAATTAAATACACAATCTGTGAGTATCTGATTAAATTTTTTGATTTTTTAGGGTTTTACTTTACCTGAGAATAAAGTTAAAATTGATGCCCAGTTTGATTTTTATTATGTTTAGGTGCAATCTTTTTGAAATTTGGGGTTTTAATGTGAAATTTGGAGGTTTTAATTGATATTTAACTTTGTTAATTTTATGCCAGTCTGAGTAAATTCAGTGAAAATTGGAAATTTCGAAAGAGTGTTGTTATATGATGAATTTTGTGTTTGTTTTGAACCGACTTAGTAAGTATTTGAATTTGGGTGTTGATTTTTATTTTTTATTTTTTATATTGATTATGGCTTTTTGCTGAAAATGCAGCACTCCGGATTATATCACACCAGATAACCAAAATCTTCTGAACAGTTTTGATTGCAACAAGGTGATGTAAATGAAGGTGTGGATTTCATGTTTATTTACATTTTTATGATTAGTTTTTGAATTGAAGTTATTACATGTTGTTTTTGCAGGAAAACATTCCTTGCCCCAAGTCACCGGAGAAGCTGAATACTGTGAAAAGTAAGAGGTGTCGGCCAGGTAAGATTGGTTGTTGCTCTGATATTTATTTATTTATTTTGGTTGAATGTTTTCAGGTGAGGGAACACATTGAATTGCATCTATTTTTTTTTAAATTGTGATAATTGCCTGAGTTGCATAGCATGGGTATCTGCTATAATTAGTTACTTTAATGGAATTTGATATAACTGAATCCAAGACTATCAAGATGTCCATGTGTGAAACTTTCGAGATATCTAGAATTGAAATTCTAGGCAGATTTGGTTGCTAATGCAGGTTGTTAAGTTTGCATAGTGTGAGGCAACCTATATTCACGGTAACTACTGGTTTCGGTAATGGTTGAGATGCCATGGTAAAAAGGATTTGAGAGTGAAGGTGTCTCGTAGCAGAAGGTTTTGGGTACTAGTGATATTGCATTATTAGCTCAAATTGTATTCAATTTCAAATCAAGCATTGTTGCGGTACATTTGACTTTCCCTAAACACCATTTACTCACCGATGTAGTAGAACACAGATATTAGACAGCAAAGGGTATCTAGAATTTTTTGTAAGTGGTATCATGATGAGTGTATGTTCATTTGTATTGCACAGTAGAACTGAGATATTTTGGTTTTCTTGTGTCAAGTAGAAGTGTCCATTGTGAATGTGTATATATGATCAGAATTTAAATCATAATACTTATAAGAACCTGTTTTTTTAATCAACATCATGAAAATTGGAGAGAAACTTATCTGAAATAAACATTACCATGATGCAAAATGTGTACAAGTGAAAGTCATTTGGAATGTGTGCCATGAAATATTTAGTGAATGGAATGCTTTACAGACTTGGGCTCTTGACCTCTAGTTTGATGGACATGAACTGCAAGACATGTTGTAATTCTTGTTGTATCTATCCATCCCTAGCCAAAAGTTTCCTTTTCCTGGAAGCAGTTTGCTACCTGGAAGTGTATTTTGATTAACCTTGCAGCCAATGAATTAATGATTATTTCCTTTATATTCCATGATTTTCCACACCTTTATTTTTAAAGCCTTTTTAGATGATAAAGTCAGTGCCTCCCTTTTTGAAACTGAATATTTATGCTTTTCACAGATAGTATCTTGGTAAATCCTCTTAGTCCTACCTTGTCTGATCATCAACAAGAGGTGGAACTTGCAAATGATACTTTTGGTACTGATACCGATGAAGAAAAATTAGATAAAGCAATGATATCTGCACCACAGAAGATTCATAGTTATGTACCACAATCTGCAGTTGCCTTACGCTGTCGGGTTATGCCCCCTCCTTGCATTAAGAATCCTTATTTGATGGGTGCTTCAGAAATGGACATAGATCCTTTTGGAAATCAAAGATCAAAATGTGCAGGTACTACAATAGTTTTAGAGGCTCATTGCAAGAGACTTTGTAAAAATTTCCATCCATTTTTTCCCCTTTGTATTTTGAAGCCGTGGGATCAGACTGGCAAAAGTTTCTTTGAATTTCTTCGGCTTGAGGTTCTAATTGCATAATGCTGCAATCTGTAGGGTTTTTTCCGGGACTTATTGGTGGAGATGGCCTTTCACGCTATCACACTGATTTCCAAGAGATTGAGGTTCTTGTCTATATTACCACACTTGTTCTTTTCTAAGTTGTTAGCTTGATGTTTCTGGTGTTTATGTAACTTGTTAGCCTTTTGCTCTCTTTCCAGAAAATTGGTACAGGAAACTTTAGTCAGGTTTTCAAAGTCTTGAAGAGAATTGATGGTTGCTTGTATGCTGTGAAACATAGCACACGGCAGCTGCATCTAGACACAGAAAGGTAGCTGCATTATGCTTTTCATCTTTTTGGTCAAGTAACTTGCTTATGCAATAATATTTGCACTTTGCAGGAGGAAAGCTTTAATGGAAGTTCAATCTTTGGCAGCTCTTGGTATGTATGTGAATACTTCATTAGTATTTCCATTTCTGCTTAATGTTTTGTTAACGAGTTTCATGGTCATTACTATGCAGGGTCTCATGAAAATATTGTTGGGTACTACTCTTCTTGGTTTGAAAATGAGCAACTCTACATTCAGATGGAGCTCTGTGATCACAGCTTATCTATGAGTAGAACTTCTCAATTATTCACAAAGGTGGAAGTATTGCAAGCCTTGCATCAGGTTATATTCTTTCTGGGAATTTTGTGTACAAATCTCATAGTTGGACCTGGTAAGATACTATAAAAAATGTTGCACATGCTGTAGCATGAAGTCATTACAAGATTGACCACAACGACCATCATCTTATTAATTTTTTGCACAAGCAACATGAAGATGGCAGATAAGATTGAATGGTTTTAAACTAACCGGTTACCCTTTTCTTTAAAAAATATCAATTTTGGGTGCAAGTATATTATATGTAAGCTCCTTATTTCTTGTATGCAGTTCCTGGCTTCCTGTTGAATTCAAATTGTAAGATACTGATTCATGATATTCTTGCATTGATTAAACTATAAAGACACATGTGGTTACATTGGAAGCAAGCTAAATCATTGAATTTTGTAAAGAATTTAGAATTATGTATGTGGTCCCAATATAATCTGAAATGGGGTATGTAAGTTTTGGTTTTATATTAGAGGATGATAAAATGATATCAATCTTCTGCTTCCTTGATTATGTTTGAATCACTATTATAAAATGAATGCCACAATGCTATGGATTTCAAGATGGCATGCATTCTTGCATTTTATTGTTAAAGATAAAGATGGAATACATTCTTTTATTTTTATTTTTACCATCATCATTCATTTTTTTTTTCTTAATGTAAATTTCTATGAGGTATACAAGCTAACTTGATGCTCTATATTGATCCGAACATCTTTTGATGCTAGGAATTTTCCACTTCCATTAATATTTGCATTCTGTTACTTAAATGTGCACAGATTGCAAAAGCATTGCAGTTTATACATGGGAGAGGAATAGCTCATCTAGATGTAAAACCTGATAATATTTATGTCAAGAATGGTGTCTATAAACTTGGTGATTTTGGATGTGCAACTCTTACTGACAAAAGCTTGCCAATTGAAGAGGGTGATGCACATTATATGCCTCAAGAAATCTTGAATGAGAAATATGATCATCTTGACAAGGTTGATATCTTCTCCTTGGGAGCTTCTATTTATGAACTTATTAGAGGGTCGCCTTTGCCAGAGTCAGGATCTCAATTTTTAAAAGAGGGAAAATTGGCGCTTCTTCCTGGCCATTCATTGCAATTTCAAAACTTACTCAAGGTGCAAATTTTTGCTCTCTCTCTCTCTCTCTCTCTCTCTCTCTCTCTCTCTCTCTCTCTCTCTATATATATATATATATATATATATATATTGATAGCGCTGTACTTTTCTATGAAGCTGAAGAAATGTTGCTGTTGCTCTTGTTGTGTGTGCATGGGAAGTAGCTTTTGATATTTGTTATTAACATTACTTTCTAATGCAAGAATTACTTATCAAAATTATTTATAATGCAACAATTGCTTGCTCTTTCCATTCATCCCTCTATTTCTTTTGTGTTGGGATTACTTTTTATTATTGAAACTTGAAAGACTTTTCAATTTTATGTCAATTTCTGATTTGTTGAGGATCCATAGCCAATCCCAAAAGTTTGGGATTAAGGTTTGTTGTTGTTTTATGTCAATTTCTGAATAATGTTTTGGTATATGATGTAATTTCCTACTTAATGTGATTAAAAAATGGTTCCTAGTGGCTATATGCTAGTTTTAAAAATCTTCATTTTACTCAAATCTTGCAGTAAAAATAAAAATCACTGTATGTTGGTTGAAGTTACTCTTGTACTTTTTGGAAATATCAAGTAGTCCCAATGTAATATGGTATTCGAGAGATTTGAAACCAGAAAAATTGTTGATGAATATAATTGATTTTGCTATTTTCTGCATCTCTGTTCTGTTAAGAGGACATGTTTGAAGATACTGCTGGATATAGTTTGAGTGACAATTGAGTAGGCTTCTTAAGCTTTCGTGCACTTCCTTTATTATGTAACAAAAATGTGTTGTATAAGAAACTTTAGTGCGTGCATTATATATTGTTGCTGGAGATTGTTTTTGGTTATTGGGAACTTGCAACTGCATGGCTGATTTTATCTGATATTTTAATAATTCTAACAGGTGATGGTGGACCCAGATCCAGTCCGGCGTCCTTCTGCTAAAGAATTGTTAGAAAATCCAATTTTTTACAGGGTCCTCCCAAATGCAAAATCCTAAGTGCAGTCAGGATGATAGTTTGACAAGGACTTGAATGTTGTATGTGCAGCCATTTACAACCCAGGAAGAAGGGCGTAGGGTAGAATATTAATGCCCAATTGTTAGAATACTTTTCTTTAATATATGCTGTGTTTATGCACCAGTTTTCCCCCCTGGGTGCATATTTTGTAAAGTATGTAAAGTGGCAATTTTGAACAATGATGTATTATGATTTATGAACCGGAGGTATGCAATGCTAATGGAAAATTTCCTTTATTTTCAGTGTTTTAGTATTAATTTACTTGTTTAGAGCATTCCCATTAAGGATGCTAAAAATGCTAAAAGCTAAATTTTAGCACCAATACACAAAAAAACCCACTCCATTAAAGATTTCAAATGTCAAAAATTTTGACACACAGCTACAGTGAGCTGTTATCAATAACAGTCACTGTAGCATAACTCTTAAACCAAAAATTATTTTTCAATTCTTTCTTCTCTCAATTTCCTCTTCAATCTTTTCTCTTTCTCGTAGCTTCTGTTCCTCTCGTAGATTCGTCGATTGGAAACTTTAGAGCCCAAACACCCTTGGACACAAAATCCACTTCGCCTTTAGAGTGTTGTTGCCGATATGGAGGTAGAGTTTGATGGTGGGGTGATTTGATTTTGTGGGTTTGGGTTCATGGGTCTAGATTCTGTGGTTTGATTTCATGGGTTTGGGTTTTGATCGGTGTGGTGATTTGATTTTGTGGTTTGGTGGGTCTATGGTCTCTGATCGGCGTGGGCATCGGCGTTGAGGGGAGATCGGCGTGGGTCATCGAGTTGATTGGTGTGGTGGTCATTGGAATTGTGGTTTGGTTGTGATTGTGATCGGCGTGGGTTTGGGTTGTGGGTTTGTGATTTGGAATTGTGATCAGGGTGGGTTTGGGTTGTGGGATTGTGATTTGGTTATGATTTTGGTGTATGGTGGTCATGGTTGTGGGTGGTGGTGACAGTGGCAATTGTTGTAGCTATGGTGGCGTTGGTGGGTGGTTTTATTTATTTTTTTATTTATTTGTTTTTGATGGGTTGGTTGACAGTGGCTAGCTGTGGGTGTGGCTGTGTGGGTTTGCAAAGAAAGTGGTGGGTTTTCAGAGAAAGGCAGAGACACAGATACGAAGAGAGAGAAAGAAGAGAGAAAGAAACATACAGAGAATAAAAAAAATAATATTTAAATGAAGTGGTAAAAAAAAAAAGAATCTTTGATGTATGATGTATTATAAAATAAGGTGTTAAAAGCTAAAAAATAGTGTTTTGAGATGTTAAATGCTAGCAATTTTGACTCCCTTGATGGGAATGGTCTTATTGTTTACATTTCATTAGATATTGGAAGGCAAACTAGAAAGAGAGATTATGGACATTAGCATTTCAGACGCTGTTAATTAGTATATACCAGATTGAATAGATAAAACATTTATGCGGAATACGATTCTTGTTTGAGATTATTGGATTATTATTTCTGTTTTATTTATTTATTTTGTGGGTGTATTACAACCAAGTTATTGCACAACACACTAAAGCCTCCCTGTCTACAGCTTGAAATTTCAACCTATTAATTTGTTCTCTGTATATTTCCTCTGCGTACAATGTGAATGCTCAGTGCCCCCACTACAACAAATTAGACTTTTTTCAAGGGTCAAAACCCCTAAAAAAAGTATTAAAAAACCTTGAAAGAAGTTATTTTAAGAGTTTAACCGACCCTTGATAACCTTTGAAACATATACCGTCGAAAAAGAAATTTTAAGAGCCTTCGTGCCCCTCAAAACAAGTGCTCTAATCTTATTTTGAGGGTCAAGAGACCCTTAAATAACCTTTTACCAAGGTTTAAAAGATTTATACTTACAACCCTTGATAAATAAGGTTATTTAAGGGGTCTCTTGACCCTCAAAATAAGATTTTATTTTATTTAAAAAAAAAAAACCACAATCATGCACTATATATATATATATATACACATTCATGAAGTTAGACATGGTAGCAAGTGGTGGCAAATTGATGCCAACTATAAACCTAGCAATTGATTAAGAAAGCTTAAAACAAGAAATTAAAGGACTGCACAAGAACCCAAATACACAAAGTGAAAAGTATCAACAATCCTGTATGATCAAACAATCATTAGGGAAGAGAAGCATTTATAAAATCCCCCCGAAAAATTTCAATATACCATAGCTTTAACAGACACACAGGTCTAGGCCTATCACTTATCAGTTTAGCAGAATCAAAAACTACACAAATCCCTCAATGATTATTATAAAGGTATGAATCTAAGACGTTTTGTGGGCTGGTCTTGGATATGTATATCCTCCCCTTGTTTATGGCTGTGCTAGCCTTGCTGTCCAGCCCAGGAAGAACTTGTAAAACAATCAATTGCTTGTGAGCCATATTGGAAAGAACTTGACAACATCACTACAAAACTCTTTAACTAATCAACTTTCCTTTATAATTATCAAAAACTATTCAAAATTTTTTTAAGTCAAATAATTACTATCATACTTTCCCTTGTAATTCAAAAACTATTCAAAAGTTAATTTTAATAGTTATATATGTTATCATATATGCACACAACCAAACAAACAATCATAATTTACCAACAGGAACATCATTATTTGTCATAACCATTCTAACCTTGTTGTGGATGATCCATCTATTATTAGGCTTTCGTTAAAAAAAAAATTAATGATGATGTTAGAATTTAGAATTATGTAATTAAATAATTAAATTTATCATATATTAATAGTTTTAACTTTTGTAATAATAGGTAATTTAGACTACAAGAGATACAATTTATCATGACTTAAAAGTCTCAAACCCCAATAAGGAAATATATATAACAGTAATAGTAGAGTTTGGATCTATGTCTTGCATTAGCATTGTCCCAATGGTGCAGAAATACTAACGACAGATTCTTTTTACGAGAAAAATGATTCTATCCAAAGAGCATGACATGATTTTAATTAACAATAAAGAAATTGAAAGTTATACGAACATTTTTCTTGTCAGAGGTACTAATACTTCAAGAATGCCTGGACCATAAAATTCCCGTAGCCAGCCAGAGAAATAGCAAATATGATTCTAAAATGCAAAAAATAAAGTAAAACTTTAACCATATTAAACAATATAGATACAGATAGAAACTTTTTGATTAATTTTTGACTTCTACATTTGTCAAGCATCCCTCAATTGTACGAACAACATTAGTTTGCCCCTATACTCTAGCTACATCAAGCGGAGTGTGACAATCATCATTCCTCACCAGAGCATTTGCTGAAACATAAATCATTAGACTAGGTTTGTCAACTTGTGACAAAATAATTCTTATTACAGCAACAAAGACATAACCCATATCAAAAGTTTATGACAAACCTCCATGGGAAAGAAGCAACTTAACAGACTGTTCCAAGCCTCTTTTCGCTGCATGATGTAAAGGAGTACCCGCATGACGCCCTATTACAAAAATAATTAAGAAGATTGAATTCAACTTGCATGTTCATAGTAGCATTACTGGTTAAACTGCAATACAAGCTTAACTTATTACCTTTTTCAGTTATTAGTAGTATTATTATAAATAAATCATTACTGATTTATGTATCAATGTTTGATCAAATTAACATGAATAGCCTTGTATGTGTTATGCAATAAGATAACTGACTTACAATATATGACCCATAGCCAAATAGCAACTATCATTTGTAACATAATAACCAATAACCCATTGGACAATGTAAGTACTTTCACAAGCATACCGGGACGATAAGCATTGACATTGGCACCCAATTCAACTAGAGTTTTGGCAGTATCAAACAATTCATGATTCATGCACGCAACGATGAGGGGGGTCTTTCCTTCTCTGTTGATCCACTGTAACAAAAAAAAAACTCAGTCTCAATGAAAACACACACAGGAAAGCAATTGTATACAGCCTTGCACCAAATTATCAAGCATTAGCTTTGACATAAGAAGTATTCAGTTTGAGAAGACAAAATTAAGACATCACTTCTTTGTGATTGACATAGAGGAAATACACTTGATATCGTCTCAACTTATGTTCTTAAGAACGAAGGAAGAGGTCTAAATAATGGGAAGCAGAAAGCAAAGTACCTTATCAATTTATTTATAAAATTAAGCTACAATTCAGCTTTGGGGCATGTTATTCACTTCAATTCAACTTTCTTGTTACTGCAGCCTGGCCTATTTTTTGTCTGATTATCTAAACTGTTTCAGTGGCTTTCAAGTTGTCCAAGAGAAAAACTGATGACAATCAGCAAATGCTTCATTCAATACTTTACGGAAAGAAGGCTAAGGTGACCTACCAACTTAGTTTCTTGGTATTAGAAAGGAACGAAAACAAGGATCTTCAACCTAGTAAGACACTGGCCATTTATGATATGAACTACTACAACCAAGACCAGTCCCAAGAAATTTTCAACCCTAATCCCTCAGGACCCATCATTAATTCAGGAGATTATTGAATTATCCTTCACAGAAAAGAACTTACACTGAACAATGCTTCCTAAAAGGCAAAAGGTTCCTTAACTGTGGTGGCACAGTCACAAAGACAAAGGTCACATTAGATGTAGATAAGGCATATGAGGCAAATTAGTCTCCAGTGGCAAGGGCCAATTAATAGAATGAAATCAGAAATTATGAAGCATACTTTGTATTTAATTCTGTACTGTAGAGCATGGACTCTATGTCAAATATATGTATTTGTGCTTTCTTTAATAACAAAAAGTGATATTACAGATCTAATGGCTAGGCATAGTTATATGCAGGACCATGAAAACAAATAAAACATGAAACCTATTAGTTGCGAAATAGTCTCTACTTATATAGTCTTATGTAAACTTGAAATTGAGTGTGCTTCAGTTGTAACATTAGTTGTGCACATCTTAAATTCGGTTCATGTTCCTATAATCAGGAGGCCTATCCTAAATAGAGAAGGCAGATTAAGGCAGAGTTAATCTGCCTAAATTGCCATTCAACAAGAGCATAAAAGGCCATTCAAATATTTAAGGGCACATGCACTTGCTGCTCATATAGCCGTACATTATAGTAATGACATCATTTAAACTATATGCATAAACTTGCCCAAAATATCAATGTGCACATTTTCCTCGCAACTTTGAAGTATCATACTGGATCTCTACGGTTAAGGAAATTAGTACCATTTACAAAGACACCATTGGTCTAGAATGATAGATCCTAACTAAATGGTAAAAACAGGAGGTACCTAGTGCACAAAGCTCCCAATTTTGTGGGGGTATGGGAGAAAATGCTCAATAATTTCATTGTGTTGATCAAAGTGAAAGAGAAAAAAAGGTTTTCATTCGAAATGCACAAAAACGAAAAAGAAAAGCGATAACATATCAGTGTGACACAATTTGATCATTACCTATAAGCTTGAAACTGTGGTAAGCTAGAAATTTATAGGTAGTCTACTTTGTTAGGAAAATCTAGACCAATCTTTAAAAGGCCAGTACAAATTAAATAATTAATGAACAGATGGTCTTGAAAAGATACATGAGAATCCCTCAAATAATGAAGGTTATTACCAGACAGCTTTATGATACAATAAGCTGTAGAAGAAGCCTTCGAAATTAGTTCAGCTCAAAATACTGAAACAAACAAAAGTGAAACATAATTAAAAAAATAAAAAAAAAAATAAAAAGTAGAATATACTGTCAAAGAATACAAGATCAGGTGACATATTATAAAGAGATTTATTGGAATACTGAGTATGCCAAAAGTACTAAGAGCAGCTTTAACTGATTTTAACATTCTACAACATTTAGATACTCATCAAAACTATAAAGGCAATAAGAGCAGCTTTAACTGTCAATGCTTCCAACAATGGCACAAGATGTATAATTTACAAATTCATTAAACAAGCCAGATTACTTCAGAGTAAGTAACTCTTAAAAGAATAAATGATCGTTGAAGACTAGTGTTTATCTATTCCATTAACAATACATATTAGGACAGAAAGAAAACCAATGCTTCACAAGTCCTCACAAATATTATGAGACTAGCAAATAAAACATAAACAAACAGTAACTCATTTATATATATACAGGGTCAATGCTTACTCTATAAAAGTTGACCTGAGAACAGGCCCATAGTGGCTTGTACTGCCTTCTTGTAAGAGACAAAACGCAGGGTGAGACCAATAAATTTAGTTTACACACACACACACATATTTAGGTTGAAGATCCTTCTAAAATCCAATTACTCCAAAACCAAATAAACAAATACACATTTCGTTCAACACACAGATAAAGGAACTTACAGCCTAGTGAGATCCAAGAGATTAGTCACAGCAGTAGGGAAAGGTCCAACGATCGAAACCGCGTAAACTTCTCTGCAAAAATTGAATCCAATTTGGCTCAAAAACAAGCTCCTAATTACACAATCACATTCTACAAAATTCGAATAAAAAAAAAATCATCAAATTGTGAAAATTCCGAAAAGAGACAAAGAAAGAATCAATATTAACATAATTCTATAAACAAACACACACAAAGGTTCAGATCAGTTCTGTATGAAGTGTGCTAATGACCTCACCTTTTGCCTTTGCCTTAGCCTTCAGTTGATCATTCTTCAGCTTCCTTTGACGGAATTCCTCAGTGCACCTTGAGGGCTGGACATGCTCCACACGCACATGGATCCTCTTCTTGATTATTCTGTTACCCACCTGCATTCACATACAAGCATTCCAATATAATTTGAAACTCTTCTAACATCCCTAGACATATGGTCCAGACTACAATCAACAACAACCATTTTAAATAGTCACAAAGTGACCGGAATGCAATTTGACTAGTAATGATCTATTGCACAATGGAGAAATGAAGGAGCAAGAAAACAATAACGAAGTTAGACCCACTACCACTTAAGTTGGAGATTCAAAGTTGGGGGTCCTAAATTAAGTGAGTACGCTGCATTGTCTAGACTGCCACATCTTGACATAGGCAAATGGAGTACGATAAATTGTTCTCCAATAGCAAATCTTAAAGCTGCAACAGTAAATAAATTTAAGTGCAAAGCAGCTTCATCGGGTCATAATAGCACAATAAAAAATCATAACAGAACCATTTTGGACCAATCACAGCCCCTACTGCTCTAAAATCAATAAGAACACATGTATGCGAGGGCATCAGCTACACAAGATAATAGCAGAAAATCAGAGTGATATCTCTCATAAATTTCAAATCAACCAAAACCACAAAACCCAAAATATCTGTAGTCAAGGACAGATTACAAAACCATTTTACACCAGCAAATCATCAAACACAGCGCTGCAACACAACACCCAGAAATATAAACCACAATTTCTAAAGAAAACTTGCCATAATTTTATAATCATATATTTCAAATCAAACAAACCCATAAAACCCAAAAATCTAAAGGACTATTTCTGATTGCAATCTGTTAAAGTTCACATAATCGCACTCTTTCTTCTTCTTTTTTTCTTTAATTTTCTAGTAGGTTCGAGAACTATAGCTTAGGAATCACAATGAAAAGAGGAAAACCTAGCATTTGATTTGACAGTTATGGAAATTTTTAGTGAGAAATGAAACCCTAGATCAATCGCATTACAAGTAAAACGAAATGTGAAACGAAATCATGGGGAAATTGATGAAAAAGTGTGGGTAAACCAAAAATTCAAAAAAATCAAAGACGAAATTAGGGTTTGTGATTCGTACCTAATCGGAGCTGAGAAACGGTGATCGTCTAAATCGGCAGAGAGATGAAGAGTCACAAAATGGAGATGAACTCGTACCTAATCGGAGCTATGCGATTACGTACAAAATCTCCATGATCGACGAGCTACGAGATCTCCATGCTCTGCGATTTCTACGCTCTGAGAGTGATAAGAGCTCTGTGTATGATGCCTTGTTTTAATATATACACATTGTGTAAGCTATGTGTATAATAGGATAGGTTAGTTAATTTGTTTTAAATTTATATAATACGGCTATAGTTTTAAATTTAGTTGCGGGCTTTTTGCAAGGGATGAAAATTTTGTTGTGGGCTTTTTTCAAGGGCTAAAAAATTTGTAATATTTTACCAAGGGTTGTTGGCTGAAAAAACTGGTGAGTTTTTTTTTTTTCCTATTTATTTCATGGGTGCTTTTAACTTATTTTGAGGGACCAAATAACATTTGAAATAAAGTTTAGTAATAAAGTCCTCTACATTTTTATTTATAGGTTGTATCGACAGATTTTAGTAAACCCTCGATAAAAAAGGGTTGAAATAACTACACTTTGTTGTAGTGCCCGTGGTTCAGATGTATTGGGCCACCTTTGCTTGGGCTGGACGATGTTTACTATTTACTAGGGAGTCTGATTTGTTCGGTTCAAGCCTGCATGTGAAAAAACGATAATTGTCTTTACTTACAGAGTAATGATATTCACATGTTTTATTACACACTCATTGTATACACACGGCTACATGGACTGAAATCAAAACATGATTCGATTTAGAAAGAGTGTATATGGGGGCTAAATTTGTTGAATAGTAATTTTTTAGAAAATTTTTGGTGAATAGCATGCGGCTGATGTTAATTAGTTATGTAGATTATTTTTGAAACTCGAGTTTGTCAAAATTGAGTTCCAATCTAAAATCTAGTTTAGCAAACTCAAGGTTCAACTAGTCTAGATCTGACGTGGAATTATAATTAAAAAATAAATCACGTGGAACTTGAGTTTAGTAAACTCGAGTTCTAGCCCGGTCATGGAAATACTTTGTGGGAAATGAGAGTGCATTTCATTTGGCTTGAGATATGGAAGAACCTTATGTCATACATATTATCTTTTTCTATTGAGAGCCACATAGAGGACACCAAATACCAAATCCCATTGAAAACTCAACTCGCAATTAGGCTTCAATAGAGTTAATTGAGAATCATTTCTTCCTGGGCTAACAAAGAAACTAATGGCTTCTTAGTGACATTAACTTCCTACTGGTACGTTTAACAGCCTGGAACTTGAGTTTACCAAACTCGAGTCCCATGTGTAATTTTTTTTTAAAAATTCACATCAGACGACTAACAATTAAAAATCGAGTTTTCTAAACTTAATTTTAAGGTGGAACTTGATTTTAACAAACTTGAGTTCTAAAAACAGTCTATTTAACTAATTAACTTCAGCCACATGCTATCCACTTAAAATTTTTCTAAAAAACTACTATTTAAGAAACGTTGCCATGTATACAGAGTGTACACTCACTATAGTGAGTGTGTAATAAAACTTTCCATTACTTATATTTGGTTTTTGCTAGGTTTGCAGATATTGGAAGCAATGGCCCGGTGGGCAACTGAGAGTAATCAATGAAACTTTTCATAGTGTCAGATTAAATGATTAATTTTCAAATAATTTAAACTTTTTGGGATAAATAATTATTTATCATTAGTCTCACAGTACGTAAGCCATTTTAGCATTCATTTGACCAGTCACAGTACATACTACATACAATATATGTATCGTTTTCCTTCTTTGATAATCCACAATCCCTCAAATCCATGCTTTCAATGATTGCAGACTCTGCATTTGATGATGGCAGTGACATATACAACTGGTTGCATAAATTAATCAGCATCTGCTTGGGACCGTTTGAAAGGAAAAAACCTTTTTACGTCCTACAAATAAAGAACAATGCTGTCTAAACTCAAGAATCATTCCAAAGCTGTTTATGAGGATAAACCAAATTAAACAATCCATAAGTAGCACTCTTTTGTGTCTTGACATGGTTTTAATTAAAGGATAGTCAAGGACCACTATTTTTCTAAAGTATACGACAAACATTTTTCCCTCAAAAAAATATAAACAATGACAGACATTTTCGATGCCAAACAAAGTACACGTTAATAATCTGTCTTAGGGTTCAAATGTTCTTGTTTGACATGCATATTTGCTTTTGCACCACAACTGCGACAGTTGAATAGAGCAAACAAAACAGGACAACCTATGTGCTCTGTTTTCAACCAATAATAGAAAGCCAGAAAGCTACTTGCATGTGGTATCTTTCAGAATCTCTAACATGCAATCAGAGACAGCCCAACAATTGCTATCAAACCTAAGATAAATATTTGATCTTCCTTAATTTATTGTAAGTACCATATCTTAATCAGTAAATTTCCAAACCGAAAGAAAAGGGAAAATACTTTATACAAGAAATGAATTACTTTCTTATTGTTGGCCGAATATTTATTAACTTATTGGTGGCTTACCTTTGGAAGCCTCTTCGTTGCTTTTGGAAGTAGGTGTTAGGGTTAGCAAAACCAACCAATATCATTACCTTTTAAGTGTTAGGGTCAAATAGTTTGTGTTGGCAAATCCAAGTCAAAACACATTTTTTAATGTATTTGAGACTTTTGAGTCTTAGTTTTTAGTGTCCTTAAGTATATTGAAGAACTGCATTTGAAGACGCAAGAAAAAAAACTCAAGGATCTGCTTAAGATAGTGATGTTTCTGCTGTCTCGATAACAACTATCGATTGAGGTCACTTAAACCTCAAAACCAAGCGATTGACCAAGCTTCAAGAATTTTGTTTTTCTAATTGTGTGTTGGATGATGTGTTCACCTTGGAATTCGTGCACTATAGTTTTGCATCAAGTTGAAGTTCCAGGACGACTTAAATAGTATTTTTTTAGAGTTGGTATGATGAGAAGGATTTTGCTAACGTGTGCTTTAAAGGCACATAATAATTAATTATTGGTGTAAATGTATTTTTAGTCTCTATATTTTGATCTGATTTTTATTTTGATCCCTACATTTTATTTTTATTACTTTTAGTCCCTAAACCAATTAACGCATGATATTTAAGTCATTGCCGTCACCCAACTAACAGAAAATGCTGACGTGACTGATGGAAGAATTAAAATATTATGAAAAATGCCACATCACTCATGCCACGCCAGCATACAAATTAAAAAAATTAATTTATTAATTTTAACTAATTAAAAAATTAAAAAAAAAATTTACATGAATTAAGATCTAAAAGTTTATTGAACAAGAACATCAAGAACCCCAACCTAGAAATTAAAAAAAAAAAAAACAACAACAACAAACTTCCATTCAACACCAAATTCTCCAGCAAATCACTAATCCACATGATTTTCATAAAGTCCATAATTGAATAACTAATCAACCAGCAAATCAAACCCATAAACCTAGTAAAAAAACCAAACTCCAACAAACCCATAAACCTATATTTTCTTAAGAAACAAACACACAAAAAAACCTAAAAAATTTAGCTCAAATATAAAGGAACAGATCTCCACTGTCCATTGCCGTGCTGGTCTTTGATGTTGATGTACAGCTTCAAATCTCGAGGCTTTAGTTGTTCAATTTCGTCAGAAAAATCAAACACAAAAATTCAAACCAGCAAAAAACCCAGAAAAACACAATCTTCGCTATTCAAATTACCTAGAAAAACCAATAATTTAGTCCCTAAATTACCCAGATCTGCTTATTCATCTTCGCTAATCAAATTGGGAATTTTAGTCTGGATTTTTGGCAAGGCAGAGTCGGCGTGCTTGACTACGGAGGAGAGATTAAGAGAAGGGACTGAGAAATCTTCCTTGGGAGGGAGGCAAGTGTAGATGGTTGGGTTCGGATCAAGGCAGATCTGCTCCAAATCCAGAAACGGCGCCATTAGATCTGCTCCAAACCCAGAAACGACGCCATTGGAATTGGTCCAAGTTACCTTGGCGCTGAGGAAGTTGTCGTCGATGGTCTGGTTCGGATCAAGGCATAGAACGATGTTGTTCGGCAATGCCCTTCTGTATCATTAGCCAGGAGTGAGGACCTGAATGAGACGCTGGTGAAGGAAGACAGGCAGTTTGTGAGGTTAAACAAAGGAAGAATGATAATGAGGAGTGAGATTGAGATTGAGAGTGGTTTGCACAAGAGAGTGGGATTTATGAATTTGTATTTTTTGCTTACCTGTGAGTCCAAATTGAGAGAGAAAGAAGAGAGAGAGAGAGAAAGAAACTTTTAGATCTGGGTTGGATTTCTTGGTGTTCTTGTTCAATAAACTTTTAGATCTTAGTTCATGTGAATTTGAGTTTTTAATTATGTTTTTAATTTTTTATTTAGTTAAAATTAATAAATTAATTTTTTAAATTTGTATGCTGATGTGGTATGGGTGATGTGACATTTTTTATAATATTTTAATTCCTCCGTCAACCACATCAGCATTTTCTGTTAGTTGGGTGACGACAAAGACTTAAATGTCACGCGTTAATTGATTTAGGGACTAAAAGTGGTAAAAATAAAATATAAGGACCAAAATAAAAATTGAGTCAAAATGTAGGGACTAAAAGTGTATTTACGCTTTAATTATTTTTGTAAATATTTTTTCAAAAATTGAAAAAGTATTAACAATTTTTTTAATTTCAGAAAAAATATTTTTAAAAATAAATAATTTAATGTATACATTAATCGAACGCTAACGAAAAATAAGATAAAACTCATTTGCGACCTGACAATGAGAGATTTTCAAATTTGGAGCACTTTACCCCAAAGAGTAGGTGTGACGTTGTGTGACTCGGGTTCTGCGCTAAGTTGAGTTTCCAAAGTTGCAAATTTCATTATGTTCTAGTTAAATTTGATGCACCCTCTACCTTCAACAATCAAAGTGTGATTGTGTGAAGTTAGTACATAATGGATATCCATGCACCAAAGAGATTCACGTGAAGAGTAGTTTTACCAAGTTGGAGCTACACTAGGAAAGTTCAGTAAGTTCTTCTATAGCCTATAGGGTAGGTACTTTGGGATCATGTATATTTCTTGGGGACCGGCTCACCTCCCGTTAAGAACCCTCCCATTACCTCCTGTTTTTAAATAGATTTGAGACACCTGTCAAATGATAAATCTAATGGTCAAAAACAAAACCACGTCACCCCACCTTATTTATCACACATCTACTCTTTTTTTTTTTTGTCTCAAACTTTCTCCCTCTGCTACGTCACTGTTGCCGCACCATCACCGGAAAGGGGACCCTTCAGCAGCAAAGAGCATAAGGAGTGTTAGAACTCAATCACATACACCTTTCAACAAATGGTGGAATTCATGGAGACCAGAAAGAGTGAGAGAAAAGAGAAAAGTTTGTAAGTGAATGAATTTCTATATTAAATAAAATGAACTTTGTTCCTTATATACAATGAGAATAGGCGTGGAAAATTAACAACCTAGCTAATTAACAATCTACCAATACAAAGCTAACACGTGTCCACCACTAACTAACTAATTACATCAAGGTTAAACTACTTGTAACTCTAGAACTATTTATACAATATGACTTGTAGTTTCTCTGTTTTCTGCTGTTACTGCAATTCGCTGCTACTGCAATCTGCTCTGTAGCCTAAAGTCTCAAATGTCATCCTTTAACACTCCCCTTCAAGATGAACTATATATATTAATTAAGTTCATCTTGGAAAGAAGATACATAAATTGTCTGTGTGCTAGAGGCTTCGTAAATAGATCTGCCAACTGATGCCTTGTAGGAACATGAAAAGTCTTAATCACTCCATCTTGAATCTTTTCTCTAATTAAGTGACAATCAACTTCGATGTGCTTGGTCCTCTCGTGGTATACTGGATTGGCAGCAATATAAAGGGCTGCTTTACTATCACAATAAAGTGTAGCAGGTTGTTTATGATAAACACCAAAAGTAGCAAGCAATGAAAGCAACCAAACAATTTCACTTGTAACAGTAGCCATTGCTCTATACTCAAATTCAGCAGAAGACCTGGACACCATTTGTTGCTTCTTACACTTCCAGGATATCAATGATTCATCTAAAAATATACAAAAACCAGATAAAGACCTTCTGGTATCCATACATGCTGCCCAATCAGCATCACAGTAACACTTCAATTGCAACTTTGAATCAGCAGATAGGAAGAGACCTTGTCTTGGTGTCTTTTTAAAATATTTAAGGATCTTGTAAGCAGCTTGTAGATGTGGCATCTTGGGAGAACTCATGAACTGACTCAACTTGTGAACTGAGTAACTAATGTCTGGCCTTGTCAAAGTCAGATATAATAATTTCCCAATTAGTCTTCTATACATTGAAGGATCAAGAACTACATCTCCAACTCCACTGCTCAGTTTGATAGATTGATCCATAGGAACGTTTGAAGGCTTACAAGCTAATAAACCTGTATTTGATAGAAGCTCAAGAGTAAATTTCCTTTGACATAAGTACAGACCCTTAGATGTTCTGGCAACTTCAAGACATAAGAAATACTTGAGAGTACCTAAATCTTTAAGTTTAAACTTGTTATCCAGAAACTGCTTGAAGGCACTAACAACATCCACATCATTACTAGCTATCAAAATATCATCAACATAGATCAAGAGAATGATGATAGAACCCTTGTCAATTCTAGTAAACACTAAGTAATCTGATTTGGACTGAACAAAACCATGGTTGATGATGGTGGAAGAAAGCTTAGCAAACCATTGTCTACTAGCTTGTTTAAGACCATACAAAGACTTTTGAAGCTTGCATACCTCCCCCTTGTTGCCCAATCCAGGAGGAGGAATCATGTAAACCTCCTCAAGCAAATCCCCATGAAGGAAAGCGTTGTTGACATCTAATTGAGAAAGATGCCAACCCTGAACAGCAGCCAAAGCAAGCAATGTCCGGACAGTAACAAACTTCACAACAGGACTAAAAGTCTCAGAAAAATCAATGCCTGCAGTCTGAGTGTATCCTTTAGCCACTAATCTGGCTTTATACTTCTCAATAGACCCATCTGCCTTAAGCTTAATTTTATAGACCCATTTACAACTAATAGGAACCTTACCAGGAGGCAAAGCAGTCATTATCCAAATATTATTGGCTTGAAAAGCTTCTATCTCAACTTGCATAGCAGCCTGCCATCGAGGATCTAAAAGGGCTTGAGCATAGGACTCAGGTTCTTTTTGAATGGTCAAGGCAATAGAAAAAGCCTTATGTGGTGTGGACAATTTATCATAAGAGAGAGTAGAGGATAAAGGATATAGGATACCTGAACTTAGAGCAGTGGAGTCAGATGTGGTAAAGAGGGAAGCTAAGGCCAAGACGGAAGAGGAGACAAGATTACAATGATAGTCCTGAAGGTAAGTAGGGGGCTTATGGACCCGAGAAGAATGCCTTAGGGGAAGAACATTTTCAACAGGAGGAGGTGTAGGATCAGAAGGTATGGAAACATCAGAAATAGTATGTGGAGAAGAAACAAGATCAAGGAATTCATCAGGTGGCACAACAGTATCACAAAGGTCAAAAGAAGGAGAAAATTCAGCAGAAATATGAGGAGGTGGAAATGAGATAGAATGAGATGAGGAGGACTGATCAGAAACACAAGGAATTGAAGGAAACATAGAATCATTGACTGGTGAAGAAGGTGTAACAGATTTGGAAAACCATGATTTGAATGGAAAAACAGTTTCCTTGAAAATGACATCTCTAGAAACAAAACAAGTTTTGGTGGCCAAATCATAAAGCTTGTAACCTTTAATACCATGTGGATAACCAAGAAAAAAGCAAACCCTTGCTCTAGGATCAAATTTAGATCTGTTTCTGCACAAAGAAGAAGCATAACAAAGACAACCAAACACCTTTAGATGTGCATAGGAAGGTGGATGACCTAATAGCTTCTCATAAGGTGTGGCATTATTTAACAAAGGGCTTGGAATCCTATTAATGAGATAAGTGGCAGTAAGAATACAATCACCCCAAAATTTTAAAGGTAAATTAGCTTGAAACCTCAAAGCCCTAGCCACATTAAGGAGGTGTTGATGTTTTCTTTCAACAGTAGAATTTTGTTGAGGTGTTTCTACACAAGACAATTGATGTATAATTCCTTTTGAACTATAAAAGGATTGTAAAGAAAATTCAGGACCATTATCAGACTTGATTGCTTTAATTTGAGTATGAAACTGGGTAAACACAAAATTGTAAAAGGATGGAAGTAAAGATGATGCATCAGATTTTTGTGATAACAAAAACACCCAAGTGCACCTACTATAGTCATCCACAATGGTAAGAAAGTACTTTGATCCATTTAAAGAAGGAGTAGAGTAAGGACCCCATATATCAACATGAACCAATTTAAAACAAGAAGAAGAAGTAAGAATGGAAGTATGAAAAGGCAATCTTCTTTGCTTTGCAAGAGGACATATATTGCAATCAAAAGTACTTTTATTGCTGCAAGAAATTACATCAGGTACAAAAGAATGAAACAAAGCTAGTCTTTGTGTAGAAGGATGGCCTAACCTACAATGCCAAAGACTTGAATCATTCATGACAGAAACAGCATTACAAGTTTGTACAGAAACACCTGAATTAAGAGGAGAGAACTTGGAAAGGATGTCTAGAATAGATTGTGGAAGAGAGGCTGAAGATGTAGGCTGTAAAGTATAGAGACCTCCTTGCTTTTTACCCAACCCAATCATCTTCCAAAGCTGCAAGTCTTGAATTAAACAGTAATGTGAAAGAAAAATACAACAGCAAGATGGAGATTGGGTTAGTTTACTAATGGAGACAAGGTTAAAAGAAAATGTAGGAATGCAAAGCACATTTTATAGAATTAGACTAGAAGACAAGTGAACCGTGCCAATGTGAGTGACTTTGGCAACAGCTCCATTAGGTAATTGAACTGAAATCTGAACTACAGATGTGATAGATGTGAAAAATTGAAGTGAGTGTACCATATGATTAGTGGCTCCACTATCTAAAATCTAGTCATTAGATGCAATGTGTGAAGTGTTGACATGAGAAGAAAAAACTGAATACTGTAAAGAATGGAAAGGCAACTTTGGAAATTGAGTAGAAGACCAAGTACCTGACATCTCATGCCCTTGAAGACCCTTAAATGGTTGGGTAATGATTGTAGCAACCTGATGAGGAGCAGAAATGGACTCCTGTGGTATTTGTGTACCAAAGTGAGCTTGGGTATTGAACAAACTGAGAAGCTGTTGATATTCTGATCTAGTAAGGCTAACATTCTCCTCAGAAACATCAGTAACAGCAATTGTGTTGGCAAAGGAATTTCCACCTTGTTGACCTTTGTTCTTAGACTTATAGCCAGGTGGATAACCATGTAGTTTGTAACACTTGTCAACTACATGGCCCAAAAACCCACAATGAGTACACTGAGGTCTGCCTGACTTACCCTTGTTGAATCCTTTAGTGGAAGGAGTATTGGTTTTGACTGCCAAGGCTGAGGATTCATTGGTTATCTTCTTTCCAAACTTTCTTTGTTTCTCATCTTGAAGCAAAAGAGAGAAAACCTTGCTTAAAGAAGGAACAGGATCCATGAGCAGAATCTGTCCTCTCACTGAAGCATAGGTGTCATTGAGACCCATTAAGAAGGACATGACACACTCTTCTGATCTCACAATCCCTAGGCTTTGAACTCAATTGCCAGAAATTGCAAATGAAATTCAAGAACGAAATAGGGAAGAGACAAAAACAGTGCAAGAATCAAGAATCAAGAGAAACATAAAGAAGAAATTTCTACTTGATCCAAAAGAACTAAGCACTGAAAGTAAAGAAACAAGTAAAAGATTGAACTAGTGAATTCAGAGAGTTTCAGAGAGTACCAGATGAAGCTCTCAACTAGTTCTACTTTGATATCATGTTAAATTACCGACTGTCCCAAAAGCTTAAACTATTGGGATATGATAAATTTAATCATTTGACCAATACTTCTAACACTCCCCCTCACGTGTGGGCCGAAACTACTTTTTAATAGGTGAGACCTAACACATAGGAATTTAAATGAGAGGTAGAGTGGAGGAGACAAGAATTGAACTCAGGATCTCATGCTCTGATACCATGTTAGAACTCAATCACATACACCTTTCAACAATGGTGGAACTCATGGAGACCAGAAAGAGTGAGAGAAAAGAGAAAAGTTTGTATGTGAATGAATTTCTATATTAAATAAAATGAACTCTGTTCCTTATATACAATGAGAATAGGCGTGGGAAATTAACAACCTAGATAATTAACAATCTACCAATACAAAGCTAACACGTGTCCACCACTAACTAACTAATTACATCAAGGTTAAACTACTTTTAACTCTAGAACTATTTATACAATATGACTTGTAGTTTCTCTGTTTTCTGCTGCTACTGCAATCCGCTGCTCCTGCAATCTACTCTGTAGCCTAAAGTCTCAAATGTCATCCTTTAACAAGGAGACACGATCTGGTGGAGATCTTTCCATTGCCACTTACCTCTCCTTAAAAAACCCAGAAGCTAACAGATGGACCTTGGCCCAGAGATCTTTGATCCCAATCCTGTTTTATAAGCTTCACTTTCATAGGTTTGCTGGAATTTTATTAATGTTTGGGTTTTGCGGAATTCGAAATAAAATTGGCTCATGTTGTTTATAGATTTGATTTTTTTGAGTCATTAAAATTTAGTAAATCCATTCTCCATCAAAAGAGAGAGACAAAGGTACTTGTACTTTGCTCCATGGCCTTGTGGACCTGAGCCTCTGCCAGCAGACTGAAGCTTTCTTCTGTCCACTACGTGTTCTGGTAGATCTTCGATTTGGCGATAGTGATGTTGCAGAAAGGAAGGTTGAGACAAAACAGAGGAGAATGTGTGATAAATAAAGTGGGGTTGACGTGGTTTTAGTTTTGAATATTAGATTTATTATTTGACAGGTGTCTCAAATCTATTTAAAAACAGGAGGTAATGCGAGGGTTCTTAACGGGAGGTGAGCCGGTCCCTATTTGTTGTATTTGTAACTTCGATCTTCATAACGAATTCTTCAAGTTGGTGATTGTCTTTAAGCCACCTTTTGAGATTTTTTTTTGGTTAGGATTGTTAGTTCATTTAGACCCTTGTACACACAAATTGTTTAACTTAACTTATTAACCAAGTAGTTACTTAGGTTTATTATTCAAATCTAAGTTAAATATAAACAATTTTATCACTAAGTGCAGAAAAGTAAAGAAGATAAACGATATATTGACCTAGGAAAACTAATAAAACCGTTCAGTTTCAAGGTAAAAAACTTGGAGAAGATTTAACCTAAACTATCCTCAAGGCAACAAATTTACTAAGATAGAATGAAAGTTTTACAATAAAATTTTCCCTAAATCTAAAACTACCTCTTGTAGTACTTACTCATGTGACCACACGTAGCTCCAAATCCATGAACTCTTCTATTTGAATTTGTCGCACACAAAAGCCTATATTTGTGACCTTCAGATCCCACTCAGAGCTTTAGACCATCAACAATAATTGATCTTGTATGTAGCAACTTATGTCCATCAGTTCTTGTATATAGATCTTTTTTTGGGTAGATGCTTGTTGAGTTAGAAGGTTACAAAACCTCACAAATCTCACAAGAATAACTCACAAGACTTCCAAGAACTTCTGAAACATAATTTAAGGATTTTCTTTTATACCTAGTAGTGTTGGACACAAACCCTAAATATTTCGCGGGCTTTGGGCTTGATTTTTGCAAAATTTGATTCTTGATCAATCAAGCCTATCTCTCGATCGGTCGAGCCTTGCAGATTCTGAATATATCTTTCTGCAGCTTATCTGTTCTTGAATCTTGACTTGAACTAACATGAGCAATGTCTAACACTGTTCTAGGACTTAAAAATCTTAAATGAGACATGTTTTAGTTCTTGATTTGTCAACTTATATAAAGTTAGAACCTAAACATTTATTCCTAAATATTTAGAACCTAACAAGGATTTTTCCCATGGTCACCATATCATTGTGTACTAGAAATTTAAATTCCATTATATGAAACTTAGAATTTGCAATATGATTGTGCCTATCACGTAATTAAATTGGACCATTGCATAATTTGACTAATCAATCAACTTGGCTGATTGATTAATTGAACCGTTGTCAATCTTAACCCAACATTATTAAGATGTGGTAAAGCATCAAATGAAGCTTGCTAAAGAATATCTATGATATAAAAGGTGACAATAGAAGAGAAATTTGTACAAGATTGTTATGAGGTTGTAGGGTTTTTAGCCCCGGTTTTCAATTTCTCTAACTCTCTATTAAGGAATAAAGGGATGACTATTTAAGATATGGTAAACCATAACACAGTGTGCCCCCTTATACCTAATCACCTAGATTTTTTTACTAGAAAGATGACTGATAACTTCTCAAGTTGTTAATTTCTCCGGTGAGTAGATATTCCCCCCCTCCCCTCCCCCCCAAAGAATTGTATTTGTCCATAGAGTCACAACCTTACCAAACAGGGGGCACCACCGTAAGGCTTTAAAATTAAATTTTGCTCCATAATTTGTTCTACATTCAGTGGATGAATGCTTGCTTGGTTGTGTACATTGAAAGAGATGTAGCTTGTAGCATTGATAATGAGACTATTATGCAACGATTTTAAAATATGAAAATTCGTAGAAGACAATTGTAAACTTTATGTATTTGCGTGTTTTTTTTTATTGTTGTTTTTGTCAATATATGAATTTCTTTTTTTTTATTAGATTGTATAATTTATGCTTCTTAAATAACACCTTTAGAAAAATTCCTAGGGTTGCCACTGTTATCAAAGGGTCCAATTCTTCATAAATGGATACATGGATGCCTATAAAGAGACACCAGATTGTCAAGCCAATATTCATCCTTGTCCCATTCATTTGCTAGAGAAAATCTATATGTGAGTTTCACCTTCAAGAGATTGCAATGCTTGTTTGGGACAATACTCTATAGCAATCATGGGATTAGTTATAGCTACCGTGGAAAATAATCATTCCAGTAAATAAAAAGTGATAATTAATGTTAAATAGGTAACAATATCATATTCGTATTAAAATACTTTTCAATTATAATAAATGGAGAGGATCCTGATTCCCAAAATATCTCCCTGTACAATCTGTGATTCTGTATCTGCTTTATATAATAAAACTAAGTTCAATAATTCAAAGGGAAAGAAATAATTATAATAATAATAATGATCTAAACCAACCTCCTTCGTTATGAACTCAACATTCTTTGTTGCTCTTAACACAGAACTCATCTAATTGCATAGAATAAAGATAAACTTTAAAACAAAAAGTCAATGATTTATGTTTTTCCTGATGCATTATCACCAATTGAAAATTAATAAATCTCTCACATGAAAGCCGTGTATAAGAAAAACCTGCATATTCCAACCTAACACTATTGCAAAGGAGAAAATTTTAGTTGGTGCATGTCAAACAAAATGCACGAAGATAATTGACTTTGAGTACGAATATGCTCACATTGATTTGCGTAGGCTCTTTTGCAACTAATTATTAAAGTGGACGAGAAAATTCTGGGTTTCATGTTTAACGAGACTAACGTGACCCATGCGGTCTTGACTCTTGATTTCAAGTTTCTTGATCAATACCTTGAATTATCACTACAACAAACAAGACCTATGATGATGAACACTTTTCATCACTAAATACTCTTATTTCGTCACCTACGACATATGGGAATGAAACATAATTCGTTGCATAATCTCAGTCACCAAAAGTCGTAATCATCATTAAATTGTTTTATTTTTTTAATTAAAAAAATTATAGGTGATGAAAAAATTTTGGTCACCTAATATATTCTCATCATTATGTTTAGAGACGAAATAAATTCGTCACAAATTATTTTTAATTATTTTTATTTCACCATATTCCATGACTAAATATTTCGTCACTAATTGTATTTTTGATTTTCTAATTTTAATGGATTTGGTGATGAATTATTTCGTTACCAATTTATGTGTATACTCAAGAGTTCAACCTGTTAGTGACAAAACATTTTGTCATCAATTACTTTAACTTGTTGTTTCTATTAAATTGCCATTACATTACACATTAACTTGTTCAATTCCAATCACATTCATGTAGAACTCATTCGTACAATCTTTTCCAAATGAAATACACGTCATTCATGTCAAATGAAATACACGAAGATAATTGGCTTTGAGTACGAATATGCTCACATTGATTTGCGTAGGCTCTTTTGCAACTAATTAAGGTGGACATGAAAATTTTGGGTTTCTTGTTTAATGAGACCAACGTGACCAATGAGGTCTTGACTCTTGAGTTCAAGTTTCTTGATCAATACCTTGAATTATCACTACAGCAAATAAGACCTATGATGATGAACACTTTTCATCACTAAATACCCTTATTTCGTCACCTACGACATATGGTGATGAAATATAATTCGTCGCGTAATCTCGGACATAGAAAGTCGTGGTCATCATTAAATTGTTTTAATTTTTTTAATTAAAAAAATTATAAGTGATGAAAAAATTTGAATCACCTAAAATTTTCATCATTATGTTTAAAGACGAAATAAATTCATTGCAAATTATTTTTAATTTTTAATTATTTTTATTTCACCATATTCTGTGACGAAATATTTCGTCACTAATTGTATTTTTATATTTTTAATTTTCTAATTTTAATGGATTCGGTGATGAATTATTTCGTTACCAATTTTTGTGTATACTTAAGAGTTCAACTTGTTAGTGACAAAACATTTTGTCACCAATTACATTAACCTATACTTTCCATTAAATTGCCATTACATTACATATTAACCTATTTATTTCCAATCACATTCATAAAGAACTCATTCATACAATCTTTTCCAACCACATTCAGAAAAATAAAATCATCCATACAATCTAAAAAGTAAATAAAAAAACATTATACTATTAAACCCATTAAAGTAAGTTGTTTACAAAATGATTACAGCAATATATATAAATGAGATATGTCTCCCATATATATAAATATGGAAAAAATCCAAAACTTATCCTCTAATTTTTAGTCTTTTTCATTTCAGTCTTCCAACTTTCAGTTTTGTCATTTTAGTCTTCTAACTTTCAATTGTTGTCAATTTGGTACTCCGTTAGACTTTAGTTATCTACTGCCGTTAAGTGAGCCAAAACGACGTTGTTTTGGCTTTTTTTATTTTTATTTTTTTTTATATAATAAATTTCAGAATTAAAAGAAAATAAAAAAAACTATTATTAAAAAAAAAAAGAAAAAAAGAAGAAGAAGAAAACATTCAGTGGAACGACAACCCCTTACCTGAAATCAAAACCAAGGAAATCCCAAACTTAGAAAATTTGGGGAAAGGGGAACTAGTTAGCGGTTTGAGAGAGAGAGAGAGAGAGAGAGAGAGAGAGAGAGAGAGAGAGAGAGAGAGAGAGAGAGAGAGAGAGAGAGAGAGAGAGACTGAATCGTTTTGAGAAAGAGACCAAGTATGAGAGAGAGAGACCGAGATGAAGGTGATGGAGTTCTGATAAAGGCCAATTTGTAGGGATTGAGCAATTGAGACCGAGATATTGAGATTGAGATTGAGATATTGATATTGATAGGATAACTCTAGCTCTGGACAAGAATTGTTTTGGGTAATTGGTAAAAACCTAGTTTTTTTAGTCTATTTTTTTTGCTGTGATGAAAACCGAGATATTGATATTGCAGAACAATGAATTCTAAGCTCAGTCTAACTCAGTCTCTCTCTCAAACGAACTCTGTCTTTCTCTCTCAAACCGATTTCGTTTTTCCCAAATTTTCTTAGTTAGGGTTTGGGTGTCGTATTCTTTGGTTTTGATTTTAGGTAAGGGGAACGACGACGTCGACCCCCTAAATGTTTTTTTTCTTCTTAATAACGGTTTTTTTTTTCTTTTAATTCTGAAATTTATTTATTTATTTAAAAAAGAGCCAAAATGATGTTGTTTTGGCTCACTTAACGGCAGCTGATAACTAAGGTCTAACGGAGTATCAAATTGACAACAATTGAAAGTTAGAGGAATGAAATGACAAAACTGAAGGTTAAAGGGCTGAAATGAAAAAAGTCGAAAGTTAGAGGGTCAGTTTAGATTTTTGCCTACATATATATATATATATATATATATATATATATATATGTATATATGATTTTTTTTTAAAATTTAAGAATTATAAATATACTACTATATATCTTATGAAAATAGAACTAATATCCAATCAGTATTAACAAAAAATAAATAAAAAAATGCAAAATAATTTTTTCTCAATACATTCTAAATTAGTCATTTCTCAAAATGGAATTTGGCATTTTTTAAAATCTTAAAAAGTAATTTATGATTGATTCTTTACTAAACTTGCAATAATTTTCATAGTTTTGAAGATATCTATACTTGTAAAATACTTGTATTGTAGTTAAAATAGAAACAAGAAGAGTTGGAATGATTTTTTATTCATTAGCACAACCATTTGGAACGATTTAGAAAGATATGATGATAAAAAAAAGTCTTTGTGTTAGGACATATGTGATTCATGTTAGGAATATATGTCATTTAGAATTGACTAATTCTTTGACAAAACGCACTTTACTTGTAATTGGGTAGATCTAGGATGTGTTAAAGTCATGCAAATCGGTCCAAGTGTTAAAGTCATGCAAATCGGTCCAAGAAACAAATGAAGAAGTGCTGGATTTTAAAGTTCGATAGCTAGCTCGACAGATACCATCTATCGAGGTTTAAAAGGCTGCTTTAGCCCGATGCTCGACAACTGTTCGATAGATACCCTATCTATTGAGATTTATGAAAATCAGTTTTTCAGATCTGATTTCATTTCAATCATTTCTCACAACCCTAAACATATATAAGAATTATTTTAAAGGCCGTCAAAGGTTGTACAGTTGCACAAGTGTGAAGTAAAGTTTTGTTCATGCAAATTGTGATTGGAGACAGAATTTTCCCTAGTTCATCTTTCTCTTGAAGAAGCTACTGTGTTTGTACGCCGTTGAGTTTTATGACCAAGGAGCTTTGTGATCTTTATCGTGTTGATGAACTGAAGAACTTTGCAGCCAACATTTTTCTTAAGTTGGTGATTAAGTCGCTTACTCGGATCCGCGCATCTATTGGTCACGTACTGGGAGTCGTGCATTGAAAATGAGAGATTGTTACTACTGAACAAGTCCAATTGTACATTGGGGTAATGGTTCAACTATAGGTTGGTATTAGGTACTGAGATTCCTTTACTTGTAACCGCTTATTGTGATAATAATGGATTCTCGGGAGTGGTGACCTTAAAATTACCTGATGGAGTTTTTGCCTTGGAGGTTTTTCCTATTCGTAAACAAATTACCGTGTCAACTTTATTTTCCACTACATATTAACTTAGTTGGTGATTTGTTTGTACTATCATGCGTTTTTCATGTTAATTGGATTAATTAAGTAACTTGGCTAATTAATCAATTAATTTATCACAAGGTGTCAATACATTCTTAGCCTATCAAGTGGTATCAGAGCAGACACACTCTGATTAGGGTTAATCTTTGCTGTGTGATCCATTGACCCCTGTTTGTCATGGATAGAGGACAATCACTTATTATACCTCCTTTATTTGATGGCACTAATTATGCATACTGGAAAGTACGCGTGAGAGTTTTCTTGTAGTCATTAGATGAAAATGTGTGGCAAGCTGTGAAGATAGGCTGGACTAAGCCAAAGGAAGCATCGGCCGATTAGGATGATGCTAAGATTAAGGCGGCTAACTTCAACAGCAGGGCATTGAGCATTTTATTCAATGCGGTCACAAATGAGAAGTCTAAGTAGATATCCTCCACTGAAATTGTAAAGAAAGCATGGACCATTCTTTAGACAACTTATGAGAGAACCAATGCTGTCAAGGACTCGAAGTTTCAGAGGCTTACAGCAAGCTTCGAAGAGAACAAGATGGAGGAGGATGAGTTGTTTGATGAGTTCTATGCCAGCCTCAAGGACATAGTGAACTCAGCCTTTAATTTTGGGGAAACCATTCCCGAACCCAAGATTGTGAGAAAGGTATTAAGAGATTTCATGCCAAGATCATTGCAATTGAGGAATCAAAGGACACCGACAAAATTCCTTTGACAGAGCTGGTTGGCAATCTGCAGACCTATGAGTTAGGTTTGACAAGGATTGGGAAATCAAGTAAAGGTAAGAGCATGGCACTGAAGGCCAAGAGCAGTGACACCGATGAGTCTTCAGACGATGAAGATTATAAAATGAAGTCCTACATCACTAGACAATTCAAGAAGTTCATGAAGAATCCCAATGGAAAGGGCTTCGACAAGGACCGCAAGCGATCCAGTTCTTCTCAATATAAGAGCCAAGACAAAGGGAAGAAGGATGCTAGGGATGACGGTTAGTACACTATTCCCTCAGGACCTAAGTGTTTCGGGTGTTAAGGCTTTGGACATATGAAACAGGAGTGCCCTACATATCTCAAGACCATTGGGAAAAGCAAGACACTTGCTACTACATTAAGCGACACCGAATCTGAGGATGATTCTAAAAATGAGGATGATGGAATCCTGAATTCCTTCATTGCCACTGTCAATCCTACTGAAGGGATTGTAGAAGATGTGGATAAAGAAAAGGACTTGGTGGAGTCTAAGTTTGAGAAGATAGATGAACAAGATGACATCCACACAACCTATGCAAAATTATACAAGGTCTCTGAAAAGCATGAGAAGTTGTATAGGTTAGCCACCAAGAAACTTAGTGATGTGGAGATTGAACGAGAAGAAATCTCTACAAAGTTTGATGAAGCTAATCAAAACATTGGAGCACTGAGATTTGAGAATAATTTCTTGGTTGAGAAAACCAAGAAGCTTGAGGCAAAGTTGTTCCAAGTCAGAGCTCAGCTGGAGAGAACTTTAAGTGCAAAGCTTGATGAGATGCTTAGCCTTCAGAAATCTGCTTTTGATTGAACTGGTTTAGGGTATGATTTCTCTTTTCCTAATACTGCTTCCTCTAGTACTACTGTTTTTGTTTCTCCTGCTAGTAATGTTGAATCTGAGAACACTAATGTTGAAACTATTTTAGCTAATGAGAACATAGACAAGGGTAAATCTATCTTAGGAGCACCTCCTAAGAATGTTAAAAAAGAGACTAAAAACCCTAGGGTTAAGAAGAGTAATACTCAAAAACCTAAACAGAAGAAGCAACATCTCTGCCATTACTGTGGAGCAACTAGACATACTCAACCTAATTGCTATAAGTGGCTAACCATTCAACAGAGCAACAATATGATCTCATCGGGAAACCAGAGTCAGTTTCCATCCTTTCTTGCTCTTCTTGGAGATCTACTCAAAGCCCTCATATTCCTTTCGAACTTGAATAGTTGCAATTTTCCCCCTTATCACTAGTTCAAGGACTCACTAAAAGGAAAGGTTCTTCCAAGGTATGGAAGGAAAAATACTCTAAGTGATTTAGCACTTTTCTCTCTCCCTCTATTTTTGCTTGCATTACTTTTGTTTTATGCATTGCTTTGTTTAACATGTTTTTGTGTGTTTGTTTTTATTTTTGCTTTATTTTGTTTTTCATAAAAATATAATAAAAAAATTGAAAAATATAAAAACAGTGTGTGTTTGTGTACATTGGTACTTGTGTACTTTGAATGGCCATTGAAACAAAATTTTATAAACTTTGTATCTCTTGTAGCTTAGATGAGCATCTCTATGCACAACTAAGTAAGTGAGCTTTGTGGCTCGTGTTTGTGATGAGTAAGATTAAGTAATCTCTTATATTCAACACTCGTATCACTCTTTTTGATGGGTAGGACTAGAGAATCCTAAGAGAAATGTATAAATAACCATTTTACCATTGTTGCCCGCCAATCATGAGATGACATCTGTATGCTTTGGCATAGCAAAAGTGTAATGTCAAAAACTTAACATAATTGGGTATTTCTTCTCTCTCTCTCTCTCTCTTATATGCCCATGCATGATATGCTTAAAAGAAAATATGCAAAGAAAAATAAAAGCAAAAAGAATCAATATGCTTTATATATGATTGCAAGTGTGTCTTTTAGGAGATGTGAGAGTTATATGATGTACCTCGAAGGTGATAATCCCTATCAAGCAGTTATGATCGTGTGTGAGTTAAATTGATTTGCTCATATCTCAAATTTTCATAGCATGTAAATGCTTATGCAATCTTGCGATATTTTCCACACACAACACACAATATTCTTTGCTACTTTTGATACATGTGCAGGTACAATGTGATTTTGCCATCACAAGGAATACTTGTGTTAATGTATGCTCATTAAACTATTTTAACTGGTTTTGAAATATAAAATTGGTCAGACTTGTTTAGTGTGTGTGCTTGTGTGTTTTGGATCTATATGCTCGACATTTTTCTTGTTGAGAGATATTTTTGAGAGTTTAAAATGTTGTTTGGATCTTTGGTTGAGTAACATGTTTGATTGCATACATGTCTGTGTTTTTCTCTTATTTGAAAAACTGTTTTAAGTAATCTGGATAGCTTCTCGATACCTCTCGACAGCTAGGCTATCTATTGAGCTCTTGATCTTCCTTTCTCGACAGCTGCTATCAGAATTTCGATCCATTGAAGTTTTTAAGAATTTGTCTCGATAGCTTCTCGACAGCTTCTCGATCCATCGAGAAAGTTTCTGTCTCCTCGATAACTTCTCGATACCTGCTTGATCCATTGAGGTTCTTATGTTGTGGACACCTCTTGATAGCTTTTTTTGTCACATTCTAATTCTCAACACCTTTCAGTCCATTGAGCTGCGTATATGTCTATATATAGGGTTAGCGCGAATTCTTTTTCATTTCTCCTTGATCTCTCTCAACAGAAAGTGTCTCTCCCTCTCCCAAACACCTCAAACTCAACCTCTTCATCTTCCCCATTCAATCTTCGGTCTTTTCCTTGCATTTTTCACTGGTATGATCTCCTTTCATCTCTTTATCATACATTTCATGCATTTTGACCTAACTTTTGGGGTTTTTGAAGATTTTTGGAGTTTTTAAAAATTGATGAGGTTTTTTGCAAAAATTTTGGGATGGGTTTTTGTTTAAATGAGTTTAAATCATCATGCATTGCATCAAATTGCTTTTTAACAATATTTTATGCATTATAGATGTGTGTTTACTTTGTTGCAAGCTTGTGTACTGGTAGGTTTGGATTGGGCTGAGCCCATGATGCTTTTATTATTGCATATCACATGCTCATGCATTTTTCCTGTATATGTACCTTCCATTTTCTATCACATTGATATTAAATTGTTTGGTCCTTTTCTGCTTCTCTCTCTCTCTCTCTCTCTCTCTCACAGTCTGCCTCATGGCACCTAAACGTAAATCCACTCCGTCCCAGAATCCTCTTCATTTTAGGGCATCTTCCTTTGATTCTACCCCTTCTCATCTTCGGTTCTGTGATGAGAAAGCCCATAAGAATTACTCAGAGAACTTTTCTTAACGAGGCATTCATTCAGAACGCGAAGTCATCTTATCGGATTTTTCCGATACTAACCTTTCCACTGTCATCCACATTAGGGGTTAGTGGTTGGGAGTCATTGTGTGACGTCCTAGTCACTTGTTCTTCTGTGATCATTCAGGAGTTTTATTTCAACATGTACGGATTTGATTATTTAGTACCTCTTTTTGTCACTCGTGTTCGAGGTACACGCATAGTAGTCATTTCGGATATTGTATCCAAGGTGCTACATATCTTAAGGGTAGCACATCCTAACTACCCCGGCCTCGGCTGTGATTGTCTTAGGACTGTGTTCAAAGACGAGCTCATGTCTCTGTTTTGTGAGACTCTTTCTTTCTGGGGTGATCGTCAGAACACTCGTTGCTCGGCCTTTACTAAAGGTCCGAGGTTTCTTAACATGGTGATGACATTCTTTCTCCATCCATTGTCTCGCTACAACTCTATTATAGAGCCTCATGCTCGATTTTTGTTATCCCTCCTAGAGCACCTCACTATAGACTTCCCTTGTCACTTCATCCTCTCCCTTATAGATGTATATAGGGATACGACGACCTGTGATAAGCTTATCTTTCCTTCAGCTATCATAAGGATCCTTCGCCATTTTTCTGTCTCCTTTCCCGAGTTGGATCCTTTCCCTGTCATGTATGCCATTGATGTGGCTATTGTTCGACAGAGTGAGGCCCAACTTTGACCAAAGCGGCCACGAACCAAGACTGCAACTCCTCCAGCTTCTTCAGCTCCATCCACATCCACTTCTTCTTCTTCTTCTACAGATGGTGTGACACTCGAGGCTATTATGGCGCAGTTTCAATGCATGGATGCTCGCCTTGATACTCTCAGCGATGAGTTATGTTAGGTGAACACCCGTGTTGGTTGTATTGCACGACGACAGGCTCACCTTGGTGGCTTCGTCGAGTCTCATTCTCCTTCTCTAGAGACTTCTAAGTATGAGGACAACGATGGTGGCTCTGATGGCGATGGTGATGAGGATGATGGTGCTAGCTCTTCTAGTGATGATGAGATGACTGCTTGAGTTACTTGCCATTTGTCATTTGTGACAAAAAGGGAGAGTAATTTTGGATATGAGAGTAGTCATGTATTTAAGGGGAGAGTTAGTATAGGAGATTTTTGTTAGGGGGAGTGTCTATACTTTTTGAGGGATGTAGTAAGGACTTATATATATATATATATATATATATATATATATATATATATATATATATATATATATATATTTTAAAACTTTTCTATCTTTTATAGATACATTGTTCTCACTTTGTGATAGCAAACGTTGAACTTATTGTTGATATATATATATATATATATATATATATATATATATATATATATATATATATATATATATATATATATATATATATTGAGGTTGTTATTACATTTTCACCAATCTTTTCATGTGCTGTTTCTTTTCTCTCTTTATGCACATGCTTCTTATTACTTGTATGCAATCTTTTATTTCTGTTTCACACTAAGATGCCGTGATGAATTTTGTTTAAAGTGTTTCAGAAATACAGGTAGTCAAAGTCTTCTTGCTATGATCTCTCTTCTAGCAAAGTTTTTCAAGAGTTTGTGTTATGATAGATTTTATTGTATTCAACAAGTGAGTATGAGTTGGGTGATTTATGACTTCTTTTATATGTTCATTTTTTTGTTGCGGTTTTGTCACGGATTGCCAAAGGGGGAGATTGTTAGGACATATGTGATTCATGTTAGGAACATATGTCATTTAGAATTGGCTAATCCTTTGACAAAACGCACTTTACTTGTAATTGGGTAAATCTAGGATGTGTTTAATACTTCAAGGAATAAGATTTTAAGTCCAAGTGTTAAAGCCATGCAAATCTGTCCAAGAAACAAATGAAGAAGTGCTGGATTTTAAAACTCGACAGCTAGCTCAATAGATAGCATCTATTGAGGTTTAAAAGGCTGCTTTAGCCCGATACTTGACAGCTGCTCGATAGATATCCTATCTATTGAGATTTATGGAAATCATTTTTTCAGATTTGATTTCACTCCAATCTGTGTGTACATGTTTAGACTTTCTTTTCTCATAACCCTAAACATATATAAGGATTATTTTAAGGGCAAAGGTTGCACAGTTGCATGAGTGTGAAGCAAAGTTTTGTTCATGCAAATTGTGACCGAAGACAGAATTTTCTCTAGTTCACCTTTCTCTTAAAGAAGCTACTGCGTTTGTATGCCGTTGGGTTTTGTGACCAAGGAGTTTCATGATCTTCATCGTGTTGATGAACTGAAAAACTTTGCAACCAACATTTTTCTTAAGATGGTGATTAAGTCGCGTACTTGGATCCGTGCATCTTTTGGTTAATCACGAACTAAGAGCCGTGCATTGAAAATGAGAGATTGTCACTACAGAATAAGTCCAATTGTGTATTGGGGTAGGGGTTCAACTGTAGGTTGGTATAACGTACTAGAATTCCTTTACTTGTAACTGCTTGTTGTGATAATAGTGGATTCTCAGGAGTGGTAACCTTAAAATCACCCGGTGAGATTTTTGCCTTGGAGGTTTTCTCTATTTGTAAACAAATTACCATGTCAACTTTATTTTCCGCTGCATATTAACTTAGTTGGTAATTTGTTTGTACTACCACGCGTTTTGCATGTTAATTAGATTAATTAATTAACTTGGCTAATTAATCAATTAATTTATCACAAGGGGTCAATACATTCTTGGCCTATCATTTTGGATTTGGATTTACTACCATCCCACCAAAATTTTGAAGAAAGAAGCTATTTGAAATATATTGATAAAACAAAAAACTCGTACGCGCACACAATATGAAATTAACTTAGAATAGAAATGAAAGAATGATCTTACTTGAAGACTAGTCTTTTATTTCGCAATTTGTCCTTACTAAAAAATTTTAGTTCCACAAGACAAAAAAAAAAAAAAAAAAGACACGTAGAAAATCCTTTTTGAAAAATGTTTTATGTTATATGTTATTTTTTATTTATTTATTTATGTTTGTTTAGAGTAGGACCGCAAGTTATTGGCAAGCGGACCAATTTTTTTTAAATCTCTAGGACTAATTGAATTTTTAAGAAGGAAAATTTTCATATTTATTATAAAAACTAGCTTGTAACGCATGCAAAAGCATGTATGCATTTAAAATTAAAAAAAAATTTTATTATAAAAATATAAATAATTAGTAAAATTATTAAAAAGAAAAAGGGGTAACATATGTATACGCATGGATACATTTAAATTAAATACAATTTTTATCGTAAAAATATAATTAGTCAAATTATTATTTTAAATGTAAATGTAATTAGTCACTATTAAAATTATGGCGTAAATTTAATACTACTTATGATCATTTTCTTTTCTAATTTTTAATAAGATAAAACGTGTGGTGATCTTTATTGTGTGATGATTTTTATTGATTGGTATTTTTAAAATTTTTTTATAGTTCATTAATATTAGATTCTAAGTATTTTACACTCATTAACTCACTTTGCACAAAGATTAAAAAACTTAAGTAGACATGTGGGGGGCAAAAGGATCCTGATGGGAATGTGGGCCTTTTGGGCCGTGTTAAGGAAGACCGACCTGCTCCTGGGTTTAGAATTTGTTAGTACTATGGGTCGGCCCATACGCCGAGGGTCCGAGGATCCAGCCGAGGGTGAACTTACCCTCGGATGAACACCGAAGAACTCGGGATTTCATAGTAAAGATTAGGGGATGACACGGTTAGGGCCAATGGTTAAAAGGGGTGAACTCTAGAACGCCCCAGAAGCACCGGTGTTGAAGAAATGTCAAAGATAAAGGCTGCTACCTCCACATTAAAGACCCTGCACCTACCACCCTGGCCGCATTTATGGGGAAGTGACACCTGAACAGTGGAAGAGAAACTTCTGGTTACTATTCAAAGGCACTGAGAAAAGAAATATCTAGGCTAAGGGGGAGGTGAGGCAACACGTGTACAAAGTATTCAAAAGAGTAGTATTTAAAGAGCAATCTAAGACAGAAAAAGGGACGGACTTTTTGTAACCTAAAAAGAAAAAGAAACAAAGACAAAGATATAATATAAGAACAACTCTCGGTTTACATCCGAGGAAGCTGATTTACGATATTCTTTGTTGTTTCCAATTACTTGCAATCTTTAGTTTGTCATTTAATCCTCATACGCTTCTAACCTGGGTTTCAAGCCCACACTCTACAAATTCATATTGTTTAAGGCATATTGGGCCTGGGCCCATAACTGTTCTTGGGACCAGGTGCAATTGTGCACTTACAAGACATATGATATAAATTTAGGTGGATAATTATGATGTGACCCCCACATAAATTTAGACATATGACATAAAATTGTATGTTAATTTTAATTTCAAACTTTAATTGAACTTTTCTTTAAACTTAGTTTATATATATATATATATATACACACACACACACATTCTTCTTATAATGTGTAAACCTAAGAGCTGCTCACATGCTATGAGAGGAATGATATTATATCTTATATATATAAGATAATATATAGCTAAGTATTGATGAGCTAATCATGTACAATTTTCTTTGCTATAACCAGGAGGAATAGCTACACGTGAGTCATGCAAATTGTATTCTCCTTGTACGTAGGTCATGCAAAATTCCTAGCCGACTTAATTGGAGGTATTAATTAACTACTAAATGATATGAGGAATAACTATTTACACGTATTTATTACACGTATAAAGAAATAAATAACATATTTTTGCCAAGAGATGAGTGTTTTGATACCACTTTTGTAATCTCTTTAATTTGTTAGTAAAAACTTTTTTTTTCAACCATACCTATGGGTACGTATAGGCCTAAAATCAAACCGCGTATATTTTTATGTTTATGGTGTGATTGTCTTTTCTATTTCTATTTTATATAGACACACAGTTATATGTTTACACAAAATAAATAGGCATCAAATCTTTCTGCTATCTCAACACTTTCAATTGGCCTTCACTATCTAGCTTTGCTAGAAATTAAGTAGAATAACTTGCATAAAATCTAACAAAAAAATCAAACTACACTTCTTCTGAAAACTGCGTTACGGTTGGCCCATGTGAACCGGCAACTTAGCCAGGTATTTTTGGGATAATCTAAACGAAGCTAGCATAAACAAGTAAGAAAAACAAGCATATATTAATAAGAATTGAAGAGTGGAACATATATATTATATGGAGCCGATATGAGATATCGTATAATATTGCAGTTATTGGCTCTGTATTCAATACCTAATGTTATATAATAAGCTCTTATTGCTTGTGGTCTGTGGCGTGGTTGCCTCAGATTCTACTGCTTAAGTGCTTAAACAATTTTTTTTCACCATTATATACAATTATTGAGCTAAAGTCAGACTCTTGCATTTAATATTTAGGAGAAGGGATATAACATTTCTAGACCTCTTTTTTTCTTTTTCTTTTTTTCGTGGGAGGTTTACTTGGCCAAAATGGGCAAATGCCCTTTTCGCGCAAAAAAAAAAAAAAAAAAAGCATTATGTCCCATTTTTCAAACTAATTAGAAAAATGCCCCTCTTTTGAAACTCGATTTTTTCAAAATCGAGTTAAGCCCTATAGCGACGTTTTAAGGAGCCTATAGCGACGTTTTGTAACTTGAGCTTCATGAAATCAAGTTATAGGTAAAAAAAAGAAAAACTTGCATATAACTCGATTTCTTGAAGTTCGAGTTATAAAACGCCGTTATAGACTCCTTAAAACGTCGCTATAGGGCTCCAGAATTTTTTTTTTTAAAAACTCGATTTTGAGAAAATTGAGTTTCAAAAGAGGGACATTTTTCTAATTAGTTTGAGAAAAGGAGCATTTGCCCTTTTTTTTTTGCGCGAAATGGGCATTTGCCCATTTTCGCCAGGTTGTTTACTTAGCTCACGAATTATACATGCTGGATTCTTTTCTCTCTTTTCTTAAATCCTTGTCTCTTGGTGTAAGTGAGATTAATTAATTGATACAAAAAATCTGTATGCATGCTTTTATTTTTATTTTAATAAACAAAGAAAGGGATGCAATATGATCGAGAACTTTTAAGAAGTTAACTCATCCTAATATTACTCTTATCAACATATTTAGCTGAGGAGTTTTGATGGACACAATTACATTATAGTATCATGGTATAATTACACCCAATTTTATATGCTTTCTTACTAGAAAATATTGGATTCGCAGTAGAAATTCTATTGCGTGGTGATTGATAGTATGGAAAGGATAAAAAAATGGGTGACGGGTGTGGATAATATTACAACACTTAAAAATATAAGAGTGATTAAGTTTATAAAATCCCAGAACATAAGTGAAGTCAAACTCAAACTTTTTGATGTTATTCTATCAAGGCACCAACAAAATTAAACTACTAATTTGAAGAAAAATGTTTGGTGTTCTTGTTTTTTGGCCCTGAAGACAAATCAAATGATGAGACATGAAATAATTGAGATTGTGTTTTCAATTCTAATTAGCTGCTAGATGGGGCACACAAAGATGTTTATTTAATTGCAAGAGTATTCGAAATGATGCTGGAAATATTCAAAATGAGCTCGATTTTGACTTTGAGCATCCTTCATTATTTGGTTTTCCATGTTGTAAAACTGGCTAGCTGCCACCAAAATACAATTATTCCAAAATTACAATAACAAAAATTTTGGGTGTATATTATTCCAGAAAATTTTTAGATGAACTAGGTGATGGCTTTATCAGTATACCAAAGTTTCGATGAAGAGGGTGATTTGGTGAAAGTTGAAAGACTCCATTGACGAACCATATATGCATGCAGAAGCTAGGTATGATGGTTTGGTTGCTTAAGTTTATGTCATTTTCCCATGCCAGCACACATTGTTGATTTCTTGCTGTACGGAAGCAGTGCCAAATTATGGGTGTTCTTTATGCCATCGCTATTTTTTTCGCCCACCCACTTGTCTTCTTGTTACTTGTTACCAAGCGACAAAAACAAGATACACCAACTGCCTAACTTTCTTCTTGTTACTTGTTACCAAGCGACAAAAACAAAATACACCAACTGCCTAACTTATTGATATCACTTTTTAAGTCTTATATTCCGTGAAGCAGAGAGGTGCATGCATGACATGAGAGTAATGAATAGCTTAATTAGCATAGCATCATGTTTGTTCCCACACTAGTTTATGAAAAATCATATTAGGTGATCAAAAGTTAAATAAGTGTATATTGTGGGGATATATCTATACTGAATCTCATCATGTTTTTTGAGTTTTTTTAAAGTGATATACGAAGAATTCTAATTATAATTAACTAGTACTAACTAACACTTCTTCTTATTGTGATAAATGGTATCTAATTCTTAACATTTTTTTAGTTTTTAAGTTTAATTAATGGTTGTTTTTAGGACATTTGTTAATGAATTATTTTTAAAAAGTTTTAATATCACTTTTGTAAAAAAAATATAAAAAGTTAAAAAAACTAGTTAATTTTTTTTTTCATACAAAATTTTTATAAATATATCATAAATCATTGCCCTTAAAATAATTATTAATTTTTTTATTAATAAATATTTTAAGAACACTTGGATCTTAATTTTTTAGGTAGCTTATTTATTTATTTTTTCACACACGGTTTTACTTTACTCTTGAAATTTGTTGTTTTTAGTTTCTAGAGGAAATTGTTGATTGAAAATTTCAACGGAGTCCGTGAAATGCAATAAAAACTTGCTCAGGCAATTTGTTTCTTAATCATTGAACACATTTTTATTAACTTTTAATTAATAACGTTAATGACGTGGCTTCTATCTATTTGTCCTTTTAGTAGACTTTTGACGAAGCCGAGGTGGCTTTCATTGGTCCCAGAAAATAAGACAAAAAGAGTCTCCAATCTCAACTTTGAACATTGGACTCTGAAACTATGATGAACTCTGAACTTTCTTACGAAACTAGCCGCACGTGATGAAGACTAACCCGCACGTGAAGTTTACTTCTTTATTCATTTTGTTACGTGTCTTTTGCTACGACTTCCTCGAAAACCTCACCAACTACGAAGTACTGGAACTAATACAGTGTCTCGCGAGTAGAGTCTTGAGAAAGACACTCGCTCCAAATTATTTAAATATTTTTTTTTAATGAATTAATTACTTTTTTATTTTAGAAGCAAATACAGATGGAACGAAGTTCTGATTCTCTTAGCAAGGAAGAGTAATAATTTCCACAACAGATAGTTTGCAAATTTGTACTTGTAGTAAATTTTTGTGATTCTAGTCTTATTCAAGGAATAACAAAAACCATAACTCCTTCCCCTATTCTACGATACCCCACTTTGTCTTGCATGGTTTTTTTTTAATCCCAAAAAGAGGTAGGATGATATATTTTTATCTAAGATTCTATTTAGTTGGAAAAATGTAAAAGTGTGAAATAGAAAATGTTGAGAGAATAGAAAAGTGGAAGATTTAAAATATGTGTGTTTTAAATTTTAATTACATTATGTGTGGTTGGTACAGAGGTGGGACAAAAATGAAAGAATAAAGAGTTAAGGAAAAAAAAGTGAAAAAATAAAGAATATAATACAATTATAACTTTATTATTAAAAGTAGTAGAATGAAAAAAGTGTAGTGGTTTTGTACTTTTTTTTTTTCTTTCTTAATGTCATTTTCTCTCATCTTTTCTCTCCCAATTTAGCAAGAAAAAAAAAAATAGTGGGCTCGGGGTGAAATATTCTATCCACCCAATTTTCTTTCTTCTCCCTTTTCATGACAACCAAACATTTTCCTCTCTTTTTTCCTTCTCTTATTTTCTATCCTTTCATTTTTCACCCTAACTAAACATAGATTAAAGTTTTGATATTGGTATCAAATTTATTAGTTAAAAAATCACATACTCTTTTGTGGACTCACCTCAATTAGACCCACCACAACACAAAAAAATACCTAGTTTTGGTCAATGTCAATTTTAGCGCCACTAGACTTTTCCTTTTACATGTCTTGCCCAATGTGTGTATATATAATTTAATTTTTATATATCATATTTATATTTAATTTTTTTCAAATTTTGTTACCATATTCAAAACATTTTTTTTTTCTTTCTCTCTTAGCGCTCTCATTCCTGCCCTTTCTTTTCTCTCATCTGTATCTCCTTATACCTTGTCCCATTCCAATCCCAAAGAGAGAATGAGCCCGTTTCCATCCCTAATAGAAATTCTAGAAAAGAAAAATTATAAAACTTTTGACAATTTCTTAGGTGGAAAGTTGTAGAATACAAATTCTTTATTCCACTTTTTATGTCTCTACAAATCATAACTTGACATGTAATTTTTTTTTTTAAAATTTTCTTATAAAGTAATCAGAATTTAAAATAGAAAAAAATTTGATCTTAGGGGTCAATACAAATAATATGAAATTCATAGCATAAATTCAAAGGGTTAATTTGCGATGGACCTAAACTCCAGAAGGACTTTTGGCATTTTTCCCTTTAAATATTTCTCAAGAAATGAAACTTGGACTAATTTAAATTTATTTTTGTTTGTAAACGGCATGCAATGTAAATAAAATAGTGAGTTATTTAGAGCCTGATTGGATCACAATGATGTTGAGTGATATCACTCAGTTTTCATCATTGAGTTTCCAAAATGTGTGGGTATCACAAAACTTTTTGTGTTTGGCTTGGTTTTGAGTACTTGTTTCCATCACTCAAAACTCAAAAATTTGAGTTTGAGTGATGGAATTCGGAAACAACATTTGAGTGTTTTCAAAAACTGAGAAATTATTTTTAGTGGTTGGGGTCCATAGTTTTGGTAAAAAGTTGAGTTATTAGAATGAGATATGTGACTGAATTTTTAAACCAAACAAGTGTTTTGCAATTTTTGAGTGAATGTGAGGTTTGAGTTAAGAGTTATTAGTTTTGGGTTTGAGTAATGAGTTTTGAAAATTGAGTTATGAAAATTGAACTATTTCTAAACCAAACGAGCCCTTAGTGTTGAGTTGCTTGATTCTTAAAAAATAGCGAGTTCAAATGAATTTTAACTTATGTGTAAAAAGTATTAAAAAATATATTTGCTATTAGACAAAACTTAGGTACAGTAACTTAGACACTGTCCCCTAGGTTCTCTTTTTAAAGTTTAGCCATGTGGCTACTTAACTAAAAAATACACTTCCATCTTATGTGAAAAAATTCATATGACAGAAACTTAAGAGGAAAATTTAAGTAACAACACATAAGTACTATATCTAAGTCTTGCATTTTACTATTATAATGAACATACAGAGAAAAATATACACTTATAAAAACTTGTATGACATTGTAAAAAGTGCTAAATAAAAAAATAAAAAAAATTAAAAGCTTATATATTTTGGGGTACAAAAATCCATTAAGGAGATCATGCCACGTGTCATAGCATAGGCCGAGGAGGCCACTATAGCTCCTAGGAGATCACATCCTTGGATGGTAGGGCCATTTCAGTGGCACGATATCAGAGGAGGTCACACTGAGGGAAAGGAATTTCGGGGAAGGTGCCAGCCCTGACTGATGGGATGGAGGCTGCCACCACATTTAATGCCTCCCACCAAACCTCCTGACCGCATTTATGTGGAGAAGATTTTTGAACAGTATTGTCTTGGTTGCCGCGACTTAGAAGGGAATGGGGAAGGCGTCTGATGGGACAGACACTCAAGTAGTGGCTTGGATGATCAACAAATAGAGGGCCAAGATCATCTAAGGGGAGCTATATAATGTAAGGGACCCTTCGGGGACAAGGGGGAAAATTGGAGAATAAAACACTGTAGTAGCAAGGACTATAATAAAATCTGAGTTTAAAAGAAATATAGCCCAGGATCATTCGCCTCGGATGTGGCCGGGGAGGATTTCTTTTGTTTAAAAGCTTGTTCTGTTTACTTCTTGCTATCTTTTATTTACTGTGTGTGCTCTTGGATCCACTGAAACCTAGCTTTTAACCCCACTCTCTACAAATTTATTGTATTGGACTCTTCGAGCCTCAATCCATTCATCCTTTGGGCTTGAGAACCAAAACCTGCCCCTACATATATATATATATATATATATATATATATATATATATATTCCAGAAGTGCTACGTTTACAATATTTTTACAACACTTTCACAACAAATTATAATTAAGTTGTTATTAGTTTTAATTTGAACTTATTACTGAAATTATTTTTTTGTCTACCAATAACAATTTGTAATAACTTGTCACTTAAAATTTATTGTGAAAATATTGTAGCTATAACATTTCTCTTCAAATTTTCTACTCTCTAATTATTATAACAATAAAAGAATTTAAACTTTACATTTACGAATGCACAATTTACAAAAGTATGGTATTTTTCAAAATAAAGCTGTATTTGTATGCAATAATAAAAATAAAAAATTATTCAAAATTTCAAATACACTATATATATATATATATAAATATAAATAAATGCTACGTACACTAAATTTACATGACATGAGAATGAACGCATTAGTTATTATCGTGGTCCCATATAAGAGCTGGCATGCTAATTTAGATATATGATTTTTGTTGTTGTGCACTTGATATTACTCTAAAATTTGTAGTATATCATACAAAAACCATAATTTTCACCACAATTACTCTATTGTAGTGACCCGCTAGCTTCCTATCATTTTTATAAATATCTCTGTCATGTGAACAGCCGACAAAAATTATGGTATATTACGTGGTTGTAGTATTTTTGTTCTAAGTATGTCACGTTTCACTCGTATGGGTTAGAAAAACGACGGCATGGTGTAGTTTCTATGTACAGGTGTGGGGTGGTTGTGCTGCCACTATCGGTACAACTTGAACAATGTAACATAAGTTACATAAGCGAACACGAGAGGATGACCATTGACTTGGGAGGGACGGTGCGGTGGCTACTATAGCCTCCAAAACGACGTCACAGGCAGCCTCTATCTCAGTTTTTAACTACCAGACACTAGTCTACTAGTCTAGATATACATTTTACCTGATCATTCAAGATGATCCCTGTCCCTTGTTTTTTTTTTTTGAAGAATTTCTGTGTTGCCACTAGCCACTTGCCACTTGCCACCGACTTAAAAAAAAAAAAAAGAATAAGAAAAGAAGATGGTTGGATTTTGAATATATCGATTACCACTTTCTATGTCAAAAAAGGTGTGAAAATAATTTTGGATTTTTCTTTGGTGTTTCTAACGTTACTTTCATGAAAACGTTATTAGAATTACTGATTCTCAAGATAGAAAATACTTATTCTAAGAAAGAAAAGAAAAAGAAAAGTTTGAAAGATCAATCATGGTGACAAATAAAAATTTTGCATTTGAACTTTTTTTTTGTTTGATAAGTAATTTTATCCTTCAACTTTACTTGTCATGGTTGAGCTCTAAACAAAATCCATAATTCAAAATGTAGAAAAAAAAGAGAGAAAAAATAACATAAAAGGAAGAATCTCATATTAATTATGATGTGAAGGTTAAACAACTCTTAACACAGAAACGGCAATGAAACTACTATATATATATATATATATAAAAGGAAAAATGCTAGGCCCACAACTATTTACCCTTACCCTTTATTTTTTAAAAGTTAATGTGTGTGTATGTTTCTAAAAAAATAAAAAATACTCAGTGTTGTTGAGTTGTCCCACATCAGTAAAGTGTGATATTGAGAAGAAGTTTATCATTTATTCCGTGACACTAACTGCCTTGGTGTTGGCGTGTGAGTGTATTCTTTTATCTCATCCCTTTCCCTATATATGTGTGTGTTTCTCCAAAAAAAAAAGAAAAAAAGAAGAAGAAAAGTTAATGTGATTTACTACTTCCATACCATAATAAATGACATACCATCTTTAATCATCCCCTCTGTCCAAAGTCTTGGATTTAAATCAACAACTCTCATCATTATATATATAAAACGAAAACCTCTAAAACTTCTACAATTTTTCATATCAGCATAATATTTAAATAAAATTATTATTTTTAGTTCAAATTTAATCAGGAGTGAAAGTCTACCTCTCTAATAAGTCCAACTTAAATTCAAACTCATCATTATCATTTTTTTAAAATAAACTTATTTTTGTTTAATCAAAACTTAACAAGTAGTGAAACTCTATCTTTCTAACAAGTTTAACTTAAACTCAAATTCAAATGTTGATAATCTATATAAAAACAGAAATTATGATAGGACTCAAAAAAAAAAAAAAAACTAACTTTGAAAAAAAAGAAACTCACTTTATAATCGTGGGTTTGGTTTTTGGGTTGAAATTTCTACTAATTATACTTTTATATTGTACATGACAGATAAGGTATCTCTATTTTTTTGGAGAAAAATTAAACATGCAACCTATGTCTTCCAGCCTAGGGACCGATAAATTTTTATTTGGTATGTTAGACTCACGTTGATAATTGTGGGTTTGGTTTTTGGGTTGAAATTTCTACTAATTATTTTTTTATATTGTATATGGCAGATAAAACATATCTATTTTTTTGGAGAAAAAGTAAAAATGCAACTTATGTCTTCCAGCCTAGGGAACGATAAATTTTTATTTGGTATGTTATATATAAATTTGTTGAATTTGGTTTGGTTCTGAAGTAGAATTTGGGAATTCTATAAATTTTGAAATTTTAAGTTTTTGGTATTTGCATCTCAATAGGCTGATCTTAATTCTTCACTTTAAATGCTTTTTATTTAGGTTCATGTGATTTTTTGTTTTCTTATTAAAAGCTATATTTTTTGTTGATTAATTATTTGTTTGGATTAATTTCAATTATTTCTTTCAGAATGTCTATTTGCTCAATGTTGGATTTTTTTTCAGAGTCAATAGTTTTTCTGTGCATCGCACGGATTAGCGACTAGTTGTTGTTGTTGTTATTATTATTATTATTATTATTATTATTTTGATAACTAAACTATACTCTTATTCAGCGGATTTGAAAAACATAAAGAATAGGTATAAGAACGTATTTAAAGATTAAATTAACTATCTATAACAAATGCATTGCTTTTAATTTTTTATTGTACGATACTTCTTTCCTCCATTAAAATAGTTAGAGGTGAGGTGGTAGATTCAAAACTCATTAAGTATATTACAAATAAAAATAATTAAAGGGATTGGAAAAAAAGCAAGATAAGATATGATTGGTAAGTGATGATGCTGAAAATCATTAGTAAGCTAGATAGTCCTCACGTGCCCTTGATGATCTGCGAAACACAAATAAAGAGAAAACCTTGCAGAGAGTACCGGTGTGGTAGTGGCCAAAGACCCTTCGAAGGTTAAGTTAGAAAAGAGAGTTTTCTATCACTCTAAAGTGCCAGAGTTAGGGTATCATTATGTGTACCTTGATTTGTGAGAGTTTTGAAGTTTTTATAGTAGTGTAGAGCTGACCTTCGTTTCTTGGTGGAGAAGGTCTTCATTGTAGGGAAGATTCTCATTAATACACGTATTTTGCGGGATCCTTTCCTTGTAAAGATTCCTCTGATTAGGGTTAGTCGTAGGATACAAGATATTTCCTTGCATAAATATTCGTGGACATCAAATTAAGCCATGCTAGACCTGTCGGCCTCTTCACCTCGTCGGTCAGTTGCCTCGTCCGAATGCTTCCTGTCGGGTATTGTGGGGTCGTCAGCTTCAGGGTGTCGTCGCTTTGGATCCCCTTTTGCTTTTGGGAAGCTGATGAGTCCAGAGGAACCATCGGCTTCCTTGTGTGATGCCTTGAATGATAACACCCTTATCAGCTGCCCCCTACTCCATGGCTCTGTCAGCTCCAATTGACAGGTCATGGTGTGCAACCATTAACTGCAATTTATTTATTATTTTTTGGAAAATGGGGTGTCATTTGTAAGGTTGAATTTATTCAATCATGTGTTGGCTTTATTCCGTGCCAAATTTGCTTGTATTTCAGCAATTAGATACCCTGTATTTAGGTGAAAATTATGTAAGGGTAGTGTGTGAAAGAGTGTAAAGAAACCTCAAATGTGTGCACTCAAGAAGAGCCTCACGACTGGATCTTGGCGAGTCACCAAAGGTGGTACACGTGTGGAGCATGCAGGGGAGTTGAAGGGTCGTGACAGCTAGAGCACTACAGGACAAAACTTCCAGTCTGGCCAGACAGTTAGCTTACAACTCAAACTCGCGACTTATTCCAGTCGTGAGGTCGAGTCGCCAAAATGCCCTGTTTGGATAAACCTGACGTTTCACATTCCTCAAACACTCTACTATAAATACCCTTATACCCACGAAATGTAGAGAGCTTCTAGAAGGAATTTTGATAGAGAAACCCTAGAGAAAAACAAGATTGACTCATCCACAATCTTCATCCTTTGATTCTCCAAATTCCAACACTTTCACCTTCTCCATTGATATATCCTTGAGACGTACATTTAGCCAAATCCTCATCTCACCATACCCATATCAGTGAGGAGCTATTTTGTTGCTTGGGAAGCAGTTTAGAAGGGACCAATTCATTTTGGTTGATGCAATGGACGATTGCGGGATCCAGTAAGCTAGAGACGACAAGGTTTGGCGAAACTTTGTTGGAGCAAGAAGCTTGGAGGGCTTAGGTGCACTGGGTCGATTAGGCTTGGAGGGTCTTCTGCTATTCATGTATCCTAACTTCATTCTCTAGTGGATTATTGACTGCTTGGAGGGCGGTGGAGAGGTTTTTCGTTGAGTTTTTCAGTTTTCTTTTCGATAACACATCGGCGTGTTATCTTTGTATTTGCATCCTTCTTCCCTCTTTCTTTACCTTTTAATTGCTGCTGTGTTTGTAATTAGATATGGTTTAGAGTGTGTTACCAATTTTGTTATAGCTTATATTTCATTTTCCACACATACATTGTTTGATTATAAGCTTGTGTTGGGTATTTCGTTTTTGGGGGTCTTAACGTTCATAGGTGTTTTACACATTATTTGAACTTTCATCATTAATTGCCCTTGAGCAGCCTTTATTAAATGCTAGGAGACACATGGCATTAGCTAGTTGGCCTCGTTTCTGATAAAAAAAAGTCGCTTCGTTTCTTGTGCTTCTTCGTCCTATAAATAGTCCCTTACCTCCTCCCATTTCTCCTTATTTCATCTTTGAGAGCCTTAAGAGAAACAGAGCTGTCGCCCCGTCGTCCAAACCACCTGTTACTTGCCACCGTCACTCCTTAGAGGGACCATTGCTTTCAATTCGTCCATCTTTTTGTAAGTTCTCTTCTCTTTGCTTTTATTTATACGTTTGCAACCCGTCCCCTTTTTATGTTTTGAGACTCGTCAAGATAGATTCTTAGAAAAATACCTCCGTCGCTTGTAGGTGGATAGATGTCAGGTAGGGAAGCGACGAGTGAACTATCATTGTCAGTTCCTGAGAGTGTGGGCTACGATGAGGTCTTTCCGTTAGGGTGCGAGCTTGGGGAAGATTCTCCTTGGTCCCTAGAAAGGGAGTCGTCCACCTAGTCCTTGAGTGATGAAAATGAGGAAGAGGATGAGGGAGACGTTGAGGGAGATGACAAGGGAGAAGAAGATGAAGAGGACGGGGAGGATGGTGAGGATGATGAGGATGACAAGGGAGCCCGTCCTGAATGAGGAGATCCAAGGGGTCAGGAGGACGGTGGTGCCTGTCCCTTCATTCTTCCTGTGATATGGATAGTCAATGAATTTTACCTGACGATGTCCAGCAAGGTCTTCAACGTCCTTCGGGACCATTACCAAATTCTAGAGCACATCCCTATCCGTCTACCTAGGAAGTTTGAAAAGTGTTATTTTGGGAAGACCGCAAACGTGGGTATGTACGATGCAATGTTTGCTGCAAGACTGAGGCTGCCACTTACGGACCTACACCATCAGCTAGCCAATTATTTGGGTTTATCCGTCAGCCAAATAGCCCCTAATGCTAGGAGAATTTTCATTGGGGCTAAAGTAATCTAGGGTCAACTTAGTGGCGGGAACTGTCGGCTTACCCTCGATGAGTTCTTCTACTGCTACAAACCCCATCATAATACCTCATCTTAAGGGGTTTATCATTTCCTAGCGAGGATGACGTCGCTTAGGTTAGTGTCAGACATGCCTGACTCAAACAGAAATTGGAAGAACATGTATTTTTTTGTCCAAGGGACTGATTGGGTGTGTAGACGGGATGAATGGGATAGCTTGCCCCAAGGGTTTGACAATACATGGGGTATTGTGATGGATGCAAGTGTGGCACCGTCCCTGCTTTTTTACACTGGTCTATCTTCTTTTGTCATGATTTTTAACGTTGTCTACTTTTTCGTTTTCAACTAAGGTCCATCCACAAACAATTGATGAGTAGGAGGCTTTTATCCGTCGTGTATTGGAGATTCCTTTTGCTCAAAGGAGGTGGAAGGACCTCGTCACATTAGATACCCTTCACGCATACTACAGTGGTCCTGAACTGTCGGTTGAAGCCCGTCGACTACACGCTTATTCTCGTCAGCGTAATTTGTGAATTCCTTATCTTTCTTCTGCCGTCTGTCTTTTCCTTATCTAACATTCGTCCCTCTTCTAAACAGAGATAGAAGCCAGGAGATATAAGGCTTTGGTGAGGCAAGTTGTTGTGGCACGCAAGGGACTGATTGGGTGTGTAGACGGGATGAATGGGATAGCTTGCCCCAAGGGTTTGACAATACATGGGGTATTGTGATGGATGCAAGTGTGGCACCGTCCCTGCTTTTTTACGCTTGTCGATCTTCTTTTGCCATGATTTTTAACGTTGTCTACTTTTTCGTTTTCAACTAAGGTCCATCCACAAACAATTGATGAGTAGGAGGCTTTTATCCGTCGTGTATTGGAGATTCCTTTTGCTCAAAGGAGGTGGAAGGACCTCGTCACATTAGATACCCTTCACGCATACTACAGTGGTCCTGAACTGTCGGTTGAAGCCCGTCGACTACACGCTTATTCTCGTCAGCGTAATTTGTGAATTCCTTATCTTTCTTCTGCCGTCTGTCTTTTCCTTATCTAACATTCGTCCCTCTTCTAAACAGAGATAGAAGCCAGGAGATATAAGGCTTTGGTGAGGCAAGTTGTTGTGGCACGCAAGCAGAAAGAGAAAGGTGGGTCCTCAGCGTAGGCCTCCAAGGTCATCACTAAGGGGGCCTCGAAACGAAGGCAAAGATGACCGTCTGTATAGGAAGGGGCCGGGCACCCCCGTTGGTGACAAGAAATCGAAACAGTCGTCGCCTTCTAAACCCAGTCTCAGAGTTGGCAAAGGGCTGATGATGGGGAGGGGCCCCGTTGCTCAAAGAGCTGTCTGCTGTCTGTTTATACACAAGGAATATGTCATCGAGATGGTTGATTCAGTCATCAAGGAGACGGATTTGGACCCCTATGTTGATCAGACGACAGAGGACTTAGGGGCGTCAGGTCTCTTTGATTTGTCTAGGGTATGTCTCTCTCAAACCATGTTCTTATGTGCTATTTGTCCATTCTTTTACTGATGGGTGTCTTGATCTTAGGCGTTGGTGCATATGAAGGCTCTTCGAGACAGGTGCGTTGCCTAAGAGGGGGTGATTCGTCGGCATTAAAAGTGTTAGGAGATTGAAAACAAGGAGCGGAAGCAGTATATGGAGGCCCTTCATACTCTCAACGAGGAGCTGACGTTCGTAAATGCTAAGTTGAAGGAAGAGTCTCGTGTATGAGAAGGTGAAGGTAGGTTTGGCAACTGAACTGTCAACCCTCCATGAACAGATGGATAAGGCCAAGGCCGATACTGTGGTGGAGTTTAAGGCTTCCTAAACCTTTATCGATGCATGTAGCGTCTACTATGGTGACGAATTCGAGGACTGCTCAAAGCGAGTTGGGTCCGTCACCTAGATCTTGACTTATCCAAGATCACTCTTGAAGTTCCAGTGCCGACGACTCTTGGGGGTGGTGACACCATCAATTAAGAGCCTGATGATTCCATTCATACAGAGAAGCAGTGCTCGAAAGATGACAGCGTGGTTATCACTCAACTTGTTCCTAAAGGCACCGTTGCTCCTTTGGTTCCGTCTGCTGAAGACCCTCCTACTCAGAATGCTGTGAACCCGTCTGCTTTGGATGCTCCTTTGGTCTCGTCTGCTGAGGACCCTTTTGCCCAGAATGCTGTGAACCCGTCTACTTTGGATGCTCCTCCATCTTAGTCTTTTTTAAATTTTCTAATTTTTATCTATTACTTCTTATTTTTAGACAATGGTAAGTGCCCGTCTGTTTTTTGGGCTTTACTGTAAACACTTTGCCTTTTATAGGATTTTATTTATTGTCTTGTTATTATATCCATCGCTTTCAATTAGTTTTACTGTTTAAAGATGCTTTTATTGTGCCCCATTTTCTAATCTATTCGTCCGTCCTGATACTCATTGGTATGTGTGATTGCCCATCCACCTTAGGGGCCAGACCTGGTAGAAACCTCGAGACCAAGCACCCATCAGTGTCTTTGGTCGTCTGTCACCTAGTAGGCCAAGAGTTGTATTTTTCATAGACCAGGTACCTTGTCGATATCTATGGTTGTCTGTTTTAACCCATAAGCAATACTTAGGCTATCTCTGAAGACCGGATACCCGTTGGTATTTCTGGCCGTCTGTGTACCTCGTAGGTAAGAATATGTATGGACCGTCCACCTAGGGAATTACGTAACCCACTTATATGCAATTTAAGCTATCTCTTGGGGGTTTCTCGTATTCGTCCACTCGTGGACTTGTACCCGTCCACTTAGGGACTTGTACTCGTCCACTTAGGGACTTGTATACATTTCAAGGTATCCCCTGGGATATGTTAGTCCACTTAAGGATGTGTCCGTCCACTCTAAGGATATATATTTCTAGGCATCCCTTAGGATGTGTCCGCCTACTTTCAAACTTACTAAATTTCAAGACATCCCTTGGGATGCATCCGTCCAGTTAAGGACTAATAAATCACAAGGCATCCCTTGGGATGCATGCATCCACTTATGGACTTGCATAAATTTTAAGGCATCCATTTGGGATGCATCTGACCATGCATGGAAGTTAATAAGTTTCAAGGTGTCCCTTGGGACACATCTATCCAGTTAAGGACTTCAATAAGTCTTAAGGCATCCCTTGGGATGTGTTCGTCCACATAAGGACTCAGTTGTAGACGCGATTTTGTAGAGATGTATATATATACACGACATACCTGGATAACTCCTCTTATTATGATAAATACGTGCATAAGCCAAAAATTGTTCTTGAAAAAGTGAAAAGCTGCCCTTTGGGCTTAAAAAGTATTGTAGATAATAAAAAACTAGAAAGAAATAAGTTGGAAATGAGGAGTGGTGGTCTGTATGCTATCGTCTACTGGTAGTATTTCTTCAGGTGCTTGGTGTTCAATATATGATGCAATTTCTGTCCGTTGAGTGTCTCCAAGTGATAAGTGCCTTTCCTTTGCCATGAAGCGATTCTGTAGGGTCCTAGCTTTCCTTGGGAGGGATATCTTGTGGCGCCAGTCACTTTCCTCAAGACAAGGTCTCTAACTTGAAAATTCATGTGTTTGACTCTAGAGTTGCAGTGCTTGGCCATGAGGTCCTGGTATCATGCTAACCTTTGTGTAGCTGTTGCTCTGACCTCGTCCACTAGATTAAGCTGTAGGCGCATGGCTTCATCATTCCTACTTTCATCATGGTTCTCCACTCTATAGCTTGTAAGTTCAACCTCAGCAGGGATAACGGCTTCACTCCCATTTGCTAGTCGAAATGGTGTCTCTCCTGTAGGTGTTCTGGTCGTCGTCCTGTACGCCCATAGTACACTAGGCAACTCGTCTGGCCATATACCCTTTGCCTCCTCGAGCCGAGTCTTGATGATTTTGAGCAAGGATTGGTTCATGACCTCAACTTGTTCGTTGGCCTGTGGGTGGGCGGGTGAGGAGTAGTGATTCTTAATTCCCAGCTGTGAACAAAATCCCTGAATGACTGGTTGTCGAACTGCTTTCCATTGTCCGAGACCAATACCCTAGGGATCTCGTACCTACAGATGATGTTTCTTCAGACGAAACTTCGTATATTTTTCTCCGTGATGGTGGCTAGAGTTTCAGCTTCTACCCATTTGGTAAAGTAATCTATATTGACCACAAGGAACTTCAGCTGCTTTGCTACTGTCGGAAATGGGCCCATGATGTCTAACCCCCATTGAGCAAAAGGCCACGGAGCTGTCATCGGAGTGAGCTCTTCTGTTGGCTTTCTAATGATGTTGAATCTCTGACACTTGTCGTAAGCTTTGACATAGGCTTGGGCATCCTTATGCATGGTAAGCCAATAGTATCCTGCCCGAATCAGCTTGTGCACTAGTGACTATGACCTTGAATGGTTCCCATAGATCCTTTCGTGAACTTCCCTTATGACATAATCTGCTTCCTTGGGGCTTAGGCATCTTAGGTACGGTCAGGAGAAGCCTCTTTTGTACAAGACATCCTTTATTAGGATGAATTGTGCTACCTAAACCTTCAGCTTCCTTGTGGCCTCTTTATCGTCAGGTAGTGTGCCATCTTTCAAGTACAAAACTATCGGTGTGATCCAGTTATTGTCCGAGCTTATTTCCTGCACAACAACGCCATCTATCAAAGGCGAAAGTTGAACAAAAGAAAGTACCTTACTAGGGATGAGCATGTGTTCAGCTGATGCGGCCTTGGTAAGATGGTCGGCTTGCATGTTCTCTTCCCTTGGGATTTGAACAAACTTGGCCTGAAGGTTGCCCACCTGTTTCCTTACTTGCTCCAGGTATTTCTTCATCTGTTCACTTTTGCATTCATAGTTGTCGTTCACTTGACTTGTGACCACCTAAGAATCGTAACAAACAACCATATTTGTGGCCCCTAGTGCCTTGGCGAGATCTAGTCCTGCCACTAAAGTTTCGAACTTCGCCTCACTATTCGTCGAAGGGAAGTTGAGACGAACCAAGCACTCAATCTCATCCCCTTCTGGAGAGTGGAGTACTATACCTGCCTCGCCAGCCTGCCTATTGGACGATTCGTCTGTGTGGATACTCCATTGGAGATGCTTTTCTGCCCCCTGGCCTTCTATATTGGTGAATTCCGCAATGAAGTCAACGACCACCCGTCCCTTAATGGCAGTGCGCAGGCAGTATTGTACGTTGAATTCGCTCAACTCAATTGCCCATAGTACCATCCATCTAGCGGCTTTAGGTTTACTCATTGCTCTCTATAGAGGTCTGTCTGTTAGAACGACCACATTGTGGGCTTGGAAATATGGTTTGAGTTTGCGAGCTGCGGTCACTAAGGTGAAGGCTAGCTTCTCCATCGAGGGGTATTTCTCCTCTACACCTCGGAGTGCTCGACTAATGTAGTATACGAGCTTCTGCACCCTGTCTTCTTCTTTGACTAAGGCTGCACTAACAGCAGCTGGGGAGACGACTAGGTAGAGAAATAGCTCATCCCCAAGTTTGGAAGGACTTAGTAATGGCATGGAAGAGAGGTATGCTTTTAAGTCCTAGAATGCTTGTTGACACTCGACCGTCCACTTAAAGGACTCTTTAACATGCGAAAGAAAGGCTGGCATTTGTTTGTTGCCCTTGATGAAACAGTTTAGTGCCGCTACCTTACCGTTGAGGCTTTGCACTTCTTTTATGTTCCTAGGTGGTGTTATCTCTATTATGGCCCGAATCTTGTCTGGGTTGACTTTAATGCCCCTCTGAGACACCATGAAGCCTAGGAATTTTTCAGCTGTTACCCCAAATGCGCATTTGCTTGGATTGAGCTTCATGTTATAAGAGCGGAGGGTATCGAAGGTCTCCTTGAGGTCGTCCAAATAGTCGTCTTCTAGTCGACTTTTCACTAGCATGTCGTCCACGTAGACTTGGACATTCCTTCCAATCTGATGTGCAAACATTTTGTTCATGAGCCTCTTATACGTTGCGCCTACATTTTTAAGACTGAACGACATCACTGTGTAATAGAATAGGCCTTGGCTGGTGACGAATGAAGTTTTCTTTTGATTAGACTCGTCCAGCTTGATTTGGTTGTAACTAGAAAAAGCATCAGTGAAGCTCAGTTACTAGTGTCTTGCTGTTGAGTCTACCAGGACGTCGACTTGCAGGAGTGGGTAGCTATCTTTGGGGCATGCCTTGTTTAAGTCCGTGAAGTCCACACACATCCTTCACTTTCCGTTGGCTTTCTTGACCATCACTTCATTGGCCAGCCAGTCGGGATAGAATACCTCCTTGATGAACTCTGCATCTTGCAATTTTCAGACTTTTTTAGCTATAGCCCTGTCCCGCTCTTGGGCGAACACTCATTTCTTCTGATGGATGGGGGAAAAGAGGGTGATACATTCAACTTGTGAACCATAATTGAAGGGTCGATCCCAGGCATGTCTTCGTGGCTCCAAGCAAGGATGTCCGAGTTCTCTCTTAGGAATGTCATGAGCGCTTGACGTGCTAGCAGACTGGCGGATTGGCGAGGATGCCGATCCTAGTCGTTCGCTCAGGTTTGGAGTTATCAAGAAGTATGTCCTCCAATCCTTCAATGGGCTTTGCAACCGTCCGTTGTTCTTCTATGCTCATGGTTTGTAAGTGGTCATCCATCTCTAACATCGCTATGTAGCACTCGTGTGTTGCCACTTGGTTTCCACGTACCTTTCCTACTCCGTACTCAGTGGGCAACTTGATCATCAAGCGATAGGTCAAAGTCACGGCCTTCCACAAATTGAGGGTAGGCCAGCCCAGTATGGCATTGTAAGTCGATGAATAGTCGACAGCAAGGAATGTAACATCCTTAGTAATTTTTTTAGGGTAATCACCGACTGTGACAGGCAATGTGACTACACTGAGGGGGTATACTTTTGTTCCTCCAAACCCAATGAGTGGTGCATTGGTCGGTACAAGCCGTTCTCTCTCGATTCTCATTTGCTGGAATGCTGGGTAATAGAGGATATCAGCAGAGCTCCCATTATCAACTAGGACTCGGTGAGTGTTGTAGTCCCCTACCCGTATGCTAATAACAAGTGCATTTTCATGGGGGTGGTAGAGATGTCGAGCATTTTCCTCTAAGAACCCAACTATGGGTTGTCGACCCGTGCCATCTTTAGAACGAAACTCGTCAGCTGGACGTTCTGAACCATCCTAAGGTATGTTTTACGAGCTTTCCTAGATGAGCCAGATGTTGTGGTGCCCTCTATAATCATCCTTATGTCCCCTAAAGGTGGCCTGGGGCGTTCGCCTTCCCTTCTACTAGCTTATTCCTGCAGTGGGTTAGTCTTTTCATTGTTGATGAACCGTTGTAGTTTCCCCTATCTGATGAGGGTCTCGATCTGTTGCTTCAAGTCATGGCATTTAGATGTGTCGTGACCGTGATCATGATGAAAATGGTAATACTTGTCTCTAGACCTCTTGCTTAGATCTCTCTTTAACTTTCTCGGCCATGTCAAGGTTGTATCATCCTTGATTTGCATCAGGACCTGATCGATTGGGGCAGTCAGCGGGGTGAAATTTGAAAACCTTCTAGCGGGTGGCTTGGAGCACCTATCCTCCTGTCAGTATTCTGTTTTAGAGGTCTTTCGTCCTTTGTCTTGTCGTGCGTCCTCTTACCTTTCCCTCTTCTTAGGTTTTTCCTCTCAGGCTAGTACTGTGTCCTCTGCGTTCATGTACTTAGTGGCTCGATAAAGCACATCTGAAATGGTCTTCGGGTATCAACTAGGACTCAGTGAGTGTTGTAGTCCCCTACCCGTATGCTAATAACAAGTGCATCATCATGGGGGTGGTGGAAACGTCGAGCATCTTGCCGACTTGTGCCATCTTCAAAACAAAACTCGTCAGCTGGACGTTCTGAACCATCCTAAGGTTGGTTTTACGGGCTTTCCTAGACGAGCCAGATGTTGCGGTGCCCCCTACAATCATCCTTTTGTCCCCTAAAGGTGGCCTGGGGCACTCGCCTTCCCTTTTACTAGCCTGTTCTTGCGGTGGGTTCGTCCTTTCTTTGCTGACGAATCGTTGTAGTTTCCCCTGTCAGATGAGGGCCTCCATTTGTTGCTTCAAGTCATGGCATTCAAATGTGTCGTGACCGCGATCATGATGAAAATGGCAATACTTGTCTCTGGACCTCTTGCTTGGATCTCTCTTTAACTTGCTTGGCCATGTTAAGGTTGTATTATCCTTGATTTGCATCAGGACCTGATCGATTGGGGCAGTCAGTGGGGTGAAATTTGAAACCTTCCAGCGGGTGGCTTGGAGCGCCTATCCTCCTGTCAGTCTTCTATTCTAGAGGTCTTCCATCCTCTGTCCTATCGTGCGTCCTCTTGCCTTTCCCTCTTCTTAGGTTTTTCCTCTTGGGCCAGTACCGCGTCCTCTGCATTCATGTACTTAGTGGCTCGATAAAACACATCTGACATGGTCTTCAGGTCATTTTTGTATAAGGAGAACTGTTGGAAAATTTAGACCCCAGTTGATAGACTTAAAAAGTTTTAAATCCAAGTTGTTAATTAGACTTATTATGAATAAACTTGTTAAAAAAAATAAACATCAATATCATATGCAGCGGAAAAATAAACAAGACAAGATATGATGACCTAGGAAAACCAATGAAACAAACTAGTTTCGTAGTAAAAAACCTAGAGGGAAACCTTTTCGAAAAGCAATCCACTATAGTAAAGAGAAGTTTCAGATCTAGTACAAAACCTTTGTCCCTAGACTCTACAATCCCCGTAGATGAACTTACAGCAGAAACCTTCTACCGCTTTAGAATCTCGGAACTCTTCAATATATGAATGCTGCTCTTTGATGCACGGATCCCAGTACGTGACTAACTCCTTTGCATGAATCCAATACGTGACTCATTCACCAACTTGAGAAAGAAGAATGTTGGCTGCAAAGTTCTTCACTTCATCAATAATGAAGATCAAGAAGCACTTGGTTGCAAAACCCTAAGGCGCAAAGACGCAGTAGTTTCTTTCAGAGAGAATAAGGCTTCGATAAGCTTTTGCATATGTTCTCCTTATATTCTCTTATGTGACGGCATCCAAAATAAGCCTTATATATGGCTAGAGTTGTGAGAAAAGAAACCCTATACAAATACAAAAGCATGGGCCGAAAATCAGATCTGAAAATTCTGATTTTCCTAACCTCAATAGATACCTCGATAGATAGTATCTATCGAGCCTCATTAAACCTCGATAGATAACTATCTGTCGAGCAGGTGTCGAGCTATCTGTCCAGCTTTAGTGAACACCTTTTCTTCACTTTTTTATTGGTCCAATCTTCATGGCTTTAATACTAGACTTGAACAACATGTTATTTGAAGTATTAAACACATCCTAGATCTACCGAATTACAAGTAAAGTGCGTTTTGTCAAAGGATTAACCAACTACATAAAAGAACGACATATGTTCTTGACAAGTGAACCACATATGTCCTAATAAGAACAAAAACTTCCCCTTTTGCAATCCATTGGTGAACGCAGCAACAAGTATCTTGTCATCAGTTTTGTCTATTGAAAGGGCTTCTTTGTTGAAATGGGTTATGTAAGACCTCAGTGTCTCGTTCTCCTGTTGCTTGATGTTCATCAAGCATGCAGTAGACTTCTTGTACCTGTGCCCCCCGATGAAGTGTGAAGCAAACTGTGCGCTTAGCTCCTTGAAGGTGTTGATGGAGTTAGGCATTAATCTACTAAACCATACCCTTACAGGTCCTTTCAGCGTAGTTGCGAATGCATGACATATGATCTCGTCCTGGATCCCTTGTAAGTGCATGAGAGTTTTGAATAATTCCAAGTGATCCAAGGGATCTTTAGACCTATCATTGGGTTCTATCTACGACATCTGGAACTTCGCGGGGAGAGGGAAGGAAATGACGAGCGCTGTGAAGGGCAAATCTATTCGGTGGACCAGTTCGCCAAGGTCATTTGACACCCGTCCCTTGAAGGCATTCATCATGAAGTCCATCCTTTCCTTCATCATCTGCATCTTCGTGACCATGTGTGGCGGTGCTGTATCGGTGACAGAAGGTTTGCTTAAGGCGTTACTGCCTTCTAGTCCCTCTCTATTTTCCTTGCTATTGGTGTGCTGGAGACTGTCACCCTCCTGCTCTTCTTCATGATTACGGGGCCCAGGGACCCTTTGGCGTAATTGTTCTTCTAGGTTGTGGTTCTACTTAGTAAGGCATTCCACAGCAGCGGCCAAAGTTTGCACTTGTCTTTTGAGGACAGCAGCGCGTGGTTCACTTTCTTGATTGTTGGTGGTTGCCATTGAGAATGTGAGTACCATACTGCTCTTTCTCTAGGAAGCGGCAATATGGCTATCGCGGTTTTCATAGATGGCGCCAACTGATGATGCTGAAAATCGTCAATAAGCTGGATAGTCCTTACATGCCCTCAATGACTTGTGGAACACAAATAAAGAGAAAACCTTGCATAGGGTACTGGTGTGGTATCGATCAAAGACCATCGAAAGTTTAAGTTAGAAAAGAGAGTTTTTTTTATCACTCTAGAGTGCCAGAGCTAGGGTATCATTATACGTACCTTGATTTGTGAGGATTTTGAGATTTTTATAGTAGTATAGAACTGACCTTCTTTTTTGGTGGAGAAGGTCTTTCCTTTTAGGGAAGATTATCATTAATACACATATTTTGCGAGATCCTTTCCTTGTATAGATTCCTCTGATTAGGGTTAGTCGTGGGATACAAGATATTTCCTTGCATATATATATTCGTAGACATCAAGCTAAGCCATGCTGGACTTGTCGACCTCTTCACGTTGTCGGTCAATTGCCTCGTCTGAAGGCTTCCCATTGGCTTTATGGAGACTCCCGTCTGGTACCATGGGGTCGTCAGCTTCAGGGTGTCGTCGCTTCGAATCCCCGTTTGCTTTTGGGAAGCTGACGGGTCCAAAGGAACCGTCGGCTTCCTTGTGTGATGCCTTGAACGAGAATACCCTTATCAGTAAGTGTCAAATTTAATTTTGGAATGAAATGCATAACCAGATATATCACAATTTTGTACAACAGAGTTATGATATCTTGTTCATTAAGTATATTACAAATAAAGATAATTAAAGTGATTGAAAAAAAAGCAACGTAAGATATAATTGGTAAGCGTCAAATTTAATTTTGGAATGAATTACATATCTGGATATATATCCCAATTTTGTAGAATGGAGTTATGAAATCCACAAGAATAAAAGAATGAGTTTTTCCATTTTAAAGAATAATTTTAGAATATTCTTCCATTCCCTTGTTTGGGAGTTTTAATGGAGGGAATGGAAAGTCTATTCCCTTGTTTGGGAGTTTAAGTGGGAGGGAATGGAATGGGTAGGAGGGAACACTCATTCCTCTCTATTCCCTTAAAACCTCAAATTTTCATTCCCCCGAAATTGGGAGGAATAGGAGGAGTGAAATTAGTTTTAATGAATTTTTTACTAAAACTTCCAAAATACCCCTATATATTCAACCCTTTATTTTAAAATAGGGGTCTAATAGTAATATTGTCATAAAATGATTCAATTCCATTCCCTCTATGTTACTCCCAAACAAGATTACTTACATTCCATTCATTTTCATTCCATTCCATTCCTTTATTTTAAAACATCCAATCAAGGTTACTTAATTCCATTCCATTCCATTCTTTTCCATTCCTTTCCCTTACTTAAATACATTCCATTCCATTCTTTTCTATTCTCTTATGATTATTTCATTCCATTCCATTTCATTCCCTTATAAACTCCCAAACAGAGCCTAAGAGTGAAACAAATAGTATTTATTATTTGTTCCACTCTTAGCGTCTTTAAAATGAAAAACTTAAACATATTATACTGCAGTTGGTAAATATAAAATGAAAAAAAAAGAGATAAAAAATACTAATAAGAGTTTTGTAACTTTTTTTATTTTTTTATAAATAAGAGTTTTGTAACTTAAGTAGTACTCCTAGTGTTTTCAAAGGAGAAATTTAGATTTAAGTTCCTCTCTCCATTTTATATATATATATATATATTAAATTATAAAAAATGAGTTTATTTTATATTATTCTATTTTAGTTACGTCCATATTGGCATCTTACCCTGACAACCTTAGAAGTCTCTTTGGAGTTCATATACATTTTATAAAACAAACTTTATTTTATATTATTCTATTTTATAATATTTTCACAATAAATCGTAAGTGATAGGGTGTTACTAGTTGTTATTGTTGGGGCAAAAAAATAATTTTAGTGTTAGGCTCAAATTTGAACCAATAATAACTAATTACCTATGATTTATTGTGAAAATATTGTGAACGTAGAACTATTCTTCTCATATTTTTTTATTTTTTCAATTTTCTTTTCTTTCTTCTTATTATTAGAGAAACACATTGCATGAGGTAAGGTTTTTTTTTATTTATTTATTTTTATTTTTTATTTTTATAATTTTTTTGGGGGAGGGGGACACAGCTCTTTTAGTTTGGATATAAATATGCCACACCCTTGCATCTAGGAAACCCCTCCCGAGATCTCATCATTATAGGAAAAAAAGATAGTCATTGTGATTTATTTGGATCACTTTGTACAATCCCGGAGTGCTATATAGAAGGCTAGAAGCTATAGCTAGCTAAGGCAGACGGCAATCATGGAAATGTCAGGTGATGTAGTAGAAGATAATCATAAAACCGAAAAAGCCAGCCGGAGGAGGAGGAAGTTCCTCCACAACTACTCAAAGGGAGAAAACTTTCATGGCAAAAGTTGCGAAGATTCGACTCTTTAGACATCGAATCCAGCAGCGTACGAGGTCATCATGCCCATGGCTCCAAGGTCTCTTTCTACAAATTCACCTTCTTTTTTTTTTTTTTTTTTTTTTTTTTTTTTTTAATTTAGATTCTGGCTACATAAGTAACATAACATCTTTAGATTCTTCACTGATGCATTAGTAACATATGATTGTTGAATTCTTAGTTAAACACTTAGATTGTTGAATTCTATATATATATATATAGTTTTCATGTCAAAGTCAGTCCAAAATCTGGACCGATCATATGAAAGATGTCATCAATCATACCTCTTTCAGTTTCAATCAAATCTTTCACATAGGACGTAGGTGTAATGGACCATACTTTTTTGTTATAAACTTAATACCGTTGTATAAAAAAATGATATACATTTCGTTAATGTTCTAGTTAAGAATACCAAGTAAAATTGACAAAAAATTAAGTAAAGCCCCTTAAATAAATTTTCTTATTCATCTTTATTTATTTATTTATTAATTGACATAAATTCCAATTTCAACGTTCAAATTGATAATTTGTGGTATATTTTTTTAGACTGTGGCATGGACTATGATCTTGCATCTAGCATTTCAGAGCATTGGAATTGTGTACGGGGACATAGGCACATCACCACTATATGTGTTTGCAAGCACCTTCCCAAATGGCATCCAGCATAATGACGACATTTTGGGTGTTCTTTCTATCATCTTTTACACCCTCACCTTGATCCCTTTGGTTAAATATGTTTTCATTGTCTTAAGGGCCAATGACAACGGTGATGGTAAGATTTTAGACCATTATTATTTATTTAATTTCTCTTATGTTAATATTGAAATACAAGTAGTACATCAAGTGAATATATTTCTTTTTATTTCTTTGTCTTACTAGAATTGTTGATATGCGGGATGCCAGCTTTGTTCGGCTTATTTTTTAAATGCTAACATATATTTGTTTATTTTATATCAGTTTTTTTAAAAACGATATCTTACTTCCATTTCTTGTGTGGGTTAAAATACTTAATATTCTAAAAAAAAAAAAAATATTAAATTTGCGTGTTCAATGCTAAATTCTTTAACAGTTCTTTTATCAAACATTAGTTTCCTTGCGCAGATTTACACATTAATTTTAAAATTATTTATTTGAAAACTAAAAAAGTGAACGGGTAAATTTTCTAAGTGTAAAACTCCTTTATAGTTATATAATCTTTTCCATATTCAGCTAGCTTCTTCTGTTTCATATACCAAATATTCCTCCCACCTCAATTTTGTTCTTTGTTTAATTACTAGTGGATTAACTGTGAAAAAACTGTTCACTCTTTCTCTAAAATAAAAACCCTTCCACGCTAATTTTTTTTCAATTCCGTTTGGGGAGAATGTTTAGGCTTTGTCAATTTTTTATCCTTCAAAGAAGAATATATTGAATTTATAGTTTTTTAAAACAACATATTTTTCAAGACATTAAATAATTTTATTTTAATACTATAAACAAAATAAACTAAAAAAAAATTCATTCAAACACCTATTAACAAATTTTACTAGGAACTAATTCCCAAATATTATAACAATGAATTATTAGTTTAATAATATCTTTTTTGGATATTTTTTTGGGTACCTAATGGTAATTATTTTATTTGTGATGTTTTTTTGTCTGTACGTAGTTCAAAACATCACCTTCTCTCTCACACTATTTATTATTATTATTATTTTTAAAAGTACTCCTATCTTTTTCAAAACATTTCAAGACTTTCTTTGAAGAAAAAGTTCGCCCCAAACTCTAGTTTCTTCCAATCTCAAAGTGATAAAGTCTAAAACTTTCATGTGTCACATTGTCAGTCTGCCATTTGGTGAACGAACATTGGCCCAAGAAAAAACAGAGTGAGAAAGACTAGGTTGTAGCTGGGCAGTAAAAGTAAGAATGGAGGGCATGCATTAACTAGGGAAAAGCTTGACTAGCCAGGTCCTTCTATATAAAGATCGTTTCTGAACAACAGATTTTAGCGTCTTCTACCAATTAAGTCAAAAGTTCAGACTATATAGGGCAAAACTGGAAGCACCTGGACTCTTTTAGAAGAAGAAAATAATAATAAATCCCTTTTGTTTTATGGTTAAACTTCATATGTATGAGCTCAGTGGGAGTCCATATTCAAATATTTCCACTGCTTGTGAAGAAAATTGAGGCTGATGGGCCATATCTGATCCCCAGGGGGGTGGAGATTTTAATATTCGTGATCGAGCATGTGTGCGTGGGCCTATAATATTATATTGTAATGTAATAGATCGACTTCAACAATAATGGTCCTTTTATATTGCTCATATCATATGGTTTTTCAAAAGTCTGTAACTTTCATTGACTGATCAAATTTATAATACGTAATAAAAAAAAAAAAAATTGTAGTACGCACAGATACAGACAATACATGCACCCACCCATATAAGAATTACCTGTGGTGAGTGATGCTACATTGCAGGTATAATTTTATAGTCATTTTAGTCCAAGTTTAGATGACATCATGAACATGTTTTGAATAGGCTACTGATTATTCTAATTTTTTTTCTTCAAGAAATAACATATATATCTTGCCAAAAAAAAAAAAAAAAAAACAGACTTGGAACAACTTTTTCGATTTAATAGTTTAGTTCCTTTAATAGAGAGAGATTACATAATAATCTTATTTATTAATTTATTGAATTTTTTCCTAAGAAACAAAATTAAAGAACATGAATTGGTACCCTAATTATTAATGGGTAATCAAATTATTTCAGGAGGGACATTTGCTTTGTACTCTCTCATATGCCGATATGCGAAGGTCGGTTTGATCCCTAGTCAGCAGGCTGAGGATCAGGAGGTCTCAAATTTCCAGCTTGAGTTGCCAAACAACCGTCTAAAGAGGGCATCTTGGCTTATGTCTAAGCTGGAAAATAGCCAGTTTGCCAAGTTCTTCCTTTTGTTCGCCACTATGCTTGGTACTTCCATGGTGATTGGGGATGGTGTGCTCACTCCTTGCATCTCAGGTTTGTTTATTTTCTTATTTTATGTTTCCCTAAAACTATATCAATATAAAATAAAACATGCATAGGAATAGGACAATCACAACCGATGTCTCATAGTTGGTGGGGTCTATATACTAGTTACTACCCCACATGTTGAAATATTGGTACATATAATCCTTACTAGTTACTACCTTTATGACTTAGCAAAGAAAAAAAAAGTTACTATTCCTTCATCTTTCTCACATATTGCAGGAGAAAAAGTATCAATTCTAGAAGAAAAAGGATTTACAAAAAATAGAGAGGTTTTATTTTACTAGCTATTGATATTGTTTGAATAATTGGAAGCAAATACACTAAATACATTTAAACTAAGGTTTTAGAAATGGTTAAAAAATGTCACTGTCAAAAGAAAATAGCAAAATGGTATATGGAGTTTTAGTGCAACAATATTAATGATTTATGTTTCAAATTGTGCTATTCATAGAAGAGGCCGCCTTGATAATTTTCTTCGAATGTAGGCAAGGCATCTCTTGGCCGCATGCCATTTAAAATTTCTTAAAGATATATATATATATATATATATATATATATATATATATATATTTGTTGGAATTTACTAGAGTTTCGTCTCTTAATCTCTCGCTCATTTTCTTCTTCGACTTTTGACTTATTTTCTGTCACTTTTGATGGCAGTTTTATCAGCAGTGGGAGGGATCAAGGAAGCTACATCTGCAATGTCAGATGGTATTCACTACTACCCCACATAATGCAAAGCCTTTTTCTTTTATGGATTGCCAATTCAATTTTTTCTTTTTTGTTCACTTTTACATGCATGATGCATGGTATAATTACAATATGACTATTTTTGACTCTCAAAAAAAAAAAAAAAAAAAGGGACAAATTTTCGTTTCCAACTTTGACTGCTAAGTAGTAGACAAAATTGACTGAATTTAATGACTTACAAACAGGATTTGAATCCAATGACTCTTAAGGCAAGGCAAGTGAGGCACGTTTTGAATTGGAATCTTTCTTCTGTTTTTTTTTTTTTTTCCCAAAGGAAAAATAGACTATCGAAAATGAAATGTAATATGCTGTGTTTCCACCCTATGTCACCTTGACAGTTACAGGGTCGATATATGCACAACAATAAAAAGATAATTAGGTTAATTCTATTTTTCCGAATAATTAAGTTCAGATTGTAATCTCTTATAACAAGAATTTCAAAGCGATATATTATTGCAATAAAGACATCATTGTAATCATTTGATATTAATTATTTTTTTTGAAGCCATTTGATATTAATTATTTTACAATTTATTGGAATGACAAACATGAAACGAATACATCATTGCAAAAACTTGATATTAATTATTTTACTATATATTGTAATGACAAATATGAAAAAATTATTTATTACAACAAATATATCATTGCAATAACTTGATGTTATTGCAATGATTTTTTGTAGTTGTAATAAATATTTTTTCTTGTAGTGAATTAAAAAAACTTGAGGACCAAATTAAAAACATTACAAAAATTTAGGACCAAAAAGTATTTCTTTTGGCCAATTTCTATATAGAAATCACTTTTAAACATATGTACAAGAACTGCCAATTTAACACTTTCAAACACAAGTACTAAGAGGCTGTTTGGTTTTTTTTTTCATCACTCCTCACTCCTTACTCAATTTTCGTCACTCCTCACTCCTCACTTAAAATACCCCAATTTCTTATACCTTCCTGTTTGGCACATTATTTCCAACTTCTTTAAACTCAAAACTTTGTACTTGCTGTGGGACTCATACCTGAGCACTATGTCAGACATTCCTGTTAGCCTACCCGCCTCACACCATTTCATCATTCCATATCACCCACTTTTCATTTCCTTTTCCCTTTAGCCTTGTTACTCTCCCAAAACCAGAGACACCAAAACCCTATTCATGGACTCTCCAATCCTCACCAAGGGCGCCGCACTGGCGCGGCGCCTCGCCACCACTACCACCAAGGGAAGACGCTGCACCGGCCGAGGTCAATGCGGCGGTCTTAGAAGCACAAGCTCAGGCGTAGTGCCATCTCCTTGGACGAAAAATACCCCAACAAAGCACAAACCTAACAAAGCATAAACCCAACAAAGTCGAATCGACGACCCATCTTTCACACAATCATTTTAATCAAAACACAAACCCAACAAAGCCGGATCGATGACAAACACAAACACAAACACAAACATAATCATTTCATAGATCCTTTTTTTTTTTTTTTTCCTTTTGGATCGACGACAAAGTCGGATCGAGTCAGATCCGAAATCTCTGATCGACGACCAACGGACCTTCGACGAAGCATCGGTGGTCCAAGGCTTGGTCATCGGTGGCCCAGGTGAGCCCTCCGACGACGCATCATTGAGACCCATTTGTGAGTTGTTCGTCGGATGGGTCACGTTTCTTCAAAGGTCTTATCTTGCCATTGTGTTCGCTAGTCTGAGCTATGGCCGCCGCGGGTTGGATGAGGTGGGGGCTCGGTTGGCGTGGCTGGGCAAAGGGGATGAAGTGTGAAGAGGTATGCTTGGATGAGGGAATGGAGAAGAGTTTCTGTGGGTTGGGTTTTTGGTGTGAAGGAAAAATCCGTTGGTGGGATCGTGAAAAGGAGATCTAGACTTGACAAGGCACTGACCGTGGGTCTCTCAGTGTATGTTTAATTACCAAAATGCCACTATAACTGTTTCCATAACTTGGAAACACTTAAAATGTGTTTTCAGTTTTCATAACTAATCACTCAAAAATCAGAGAATTGAGTGATGGAAACAAAACTTGAAAACAAATCCAAACAAAGTTTTTTTTTTCGTGGGACTCATATATTTTGAGTTATAGGTGATGGAAACAGAGTTATGAGTTATGGAAACAACAAATCCAAACAGTCCCTAAGTTTTTACTTTGCCAAAACTAAGGGCACAGTCAAAAACTATCTGTACAAACTTTTTACTACTGGCATCCAAATGTGGTACCGGTTCTTATTGAAGCTCGAGTAGCTAAAATAGAAAACTGCATGTACCAACTTTTTAGGGATGATTATATTATAATGCATAAATAAAATCAACCCAATTAATCCTTAATCCTAGTTAATCATATTATCATTCGTATATTGCAATATTTACACTACAGCTTCTTTCTGTGCAGAGATGATTGTTTGGATATCAGTTGCCATCTTGGTCCTCCTATTCAGTGCTCAAAGATTTGGAACTGACAAAGTGGGCTACACTTTTGCCCCAATAATTTGTATTTGGTTTGCATTCATTGGCGGAATTGGCATTTTCAATTTCTTGAAATTTGATACAACTGTTATCAAAGCTCTAAACCCACAATACATTTTCGACTATTTTAAGAGGAACAAAAAAGAAGCATGGATTTCCCTTGGTGGTACTGTTCTTTCTATAACAGGTTAGAATTTGGTTGCATAATGAATCTATATATTTGATAACTTGGAGAATCCATTAAAGAGTAAACTTAGAGAATCCATTAATAGAGTGTGTGTTTAAATGAAAACAAATGCAGGAACGGAAGCTCTATTTGCTGATGTTGGGCATTTCACAGTTAAGTCCATACAAATAAGTATGTGCTCAGTGATCTATCCGGCTCTCATATTGGCATACGCTGGACAAGCAGCCTTCCTTCGCAAGCACAGTGACCTTATTAGGGACCCCTTCTTCCAGTCTATACCACGTAAAACAATTAATTCAGTCTGCTTATTTTTCATCTTTATGAAAATTGGATTGTTTAAAAAACTTGCATCTTAGAAGAATGAAGTTTAATTTTAAAAAACTGTACTTTCAAAATGTGCGGTTTGAAACTGTTGTACCAAACTATTGTTTATATTTTTCTTGATGAGGTTCATCATATATACCTTTGTTTATAATGTGTTATATTTTGACTGACCGTGGTGGCTACTTATATGATGCAGGTTCTTTGTATTGGCCAGTGTTTGTTATAGCTGTATTGGCAGCCATCATAGCAAGCCAAGCTATGATTTCAGGATCTTTCTCTATAATCCAGCAATCATTATCGCTGGGGTGCTTCCCTCGTGTGAAAATTGTGCATACATCGGCTAAGTATGAAGGACAAGTTTACATACCAGAAATTAATTACCTTCTAATGTTGGCTTGTGTTGGGGTCACATTAGGTTTCAGAAGCACTGCAAGGATTGGCAATGCATATGGTAAAATTGCCAATAGCTTCTATAAAATTATCATTTAATAGCCTCTTTGTCAATTAAAATTTTTAAGCTACGTTCTTTACTGCATGCAGGGATAGCAGTGGTGTTTGTTATGACTCTCACATCGTCCTTCCTGGTACTAATCATGATAATGATATGGAAAACCCACATAGTTCTCATTATTTCCTATGTTCTTGTTATTGGCACTATTGAGCTTATCTATTTAAGCTCAGTCCTCTACAAATTTGACCAAGGAGGGTATCTTCCCCTAGCCTTTGCTGCAATATTAATGATTATTATGTATGTTTGGAATGATGTGCATAGAAGCAAGTACTATTATGAGCTTGATCATAAAATCTCTCCTGATAAGCTCAAGGAAGTTGTTACTAGCACAAACTTGAGTCAAATGCCTGGGCTAGCCATATTCTACTCAGAGCTTGTTCAGGGTATCCCACCCATTTTCAAGCACTATGTTTCAAATGTGCCTGCGTTGCATTCGGTCCTTGTTTTCGTGTCCATCAAGTCACTACCTATAGGTAAGGTTCCAACTGATGAACGCTTCCTCTTTTGTCGAATGGAGCCTTATGAGCTCAGTGTGTTTCGTTGTGTTGTGAGATATGGATACACAGATGTGCGCAATGAGCAAGAGCCTTTTGAGAACTTGTTGATTGAAAGGTTGAAAGGGTTTATTGCTGATGGTGAATTTTGGTTGTCCCAGAATGATCTCAACAAGGATGACGATAGTGGAGAATATTTAGATGAAAGGGAGGTTGATGGAGAGAATAATGAACATAAGGATGTAAAGCAGGTTGATGAAGAGAAGCGACAAGAAGCAATAGACAAAGAGATTGAGGCAGTGAACCAGGCATGGCGTGCCGGAGTTGTACACTTGATTGGTGAGAATGAAGTGGTTGCGGGCAAAAGAGCTAGTCTAGCGAGGAGAATTATAATAGATTATGCTTACAATTTCTTGAAGAGAAATTTAAGACAAAGTGAGAAAGTGTTTGATATTCCTCACAAGCGAATGCTAAAAGTTGGCATGACTTATGAACTTTAGAACATGATTTGATGATGTTGAGCTACAATGGGAGCATGGCAAAGCTATGGTGATTGTTGTCTCTCACACCTTATTTTCAGTTGCCACTTGTGATATTAATTCTGTACATTAAGAATAAGCATTGCAATTTTGTACATGACAGAGGAATGGCTCATTTAGATGTAATACCTAATTATATTTATGTTAAAGAGAAGTTTCTTTCACTACAACAAAAAATGTTTATTATAACGAAAAAAATGGTTACAATAACATCAGAGTCATTGCAATAGTTTATGCGAAGTGTTGCAATAAAATTTGAGGTAATAGGTTTCGTTGCAATAAACCTTAAATATTTTAATGACAATTGAGATGTAATAATATATTTTGTTGTTGCAATAAACAATTTACAACTTCGAATATCTTGTAGCAATATGCTATTATATCAAGATTTTTTTTTTTTTGATAATAGATTGCAAAGAATTGACAAAAATAATTTGGGTCAAATTATTGCAACGGTATTTTTATTGTAATAGATAATTGTTTCATATTTTTTATTACAATAAATTGTAAAATAATTGAAATTAGATCATTGTAATAATATATTCATTGCAGCTTCATGTTTGTCATTGCAATAGATTGTAAAATAATTGATATTTAGAAATGTTATTAATTCCATTCCGGACCTCATTTCGGTTTGTCCAGTGGAACGGAATATTTTGGTACCAGCTTATTTTGGTGTACCATTTCAAGGTGTTTCAGTTTCCCTAAATAAATAAATATATATATTATTGCTATTATATAAAATAATGAATTTAATTTAATATTGTTAAAAAATCTAAAATAAAGTGGGATTAAAAAATATATTTATAATTTTTTTAGAAATAAAATTTACATTTTGGATAATTATAAACAATACAATAAATGTGAAAGTCAAAAATCACTTATTGCATAATGTTACCCAATTTTATGAACAATCAACAGCCAACAATGTTATTGCTTATGAATCCTTATTGCATGCACAATATTATGAATGGCAAAAATTGTGTGGCATGCACGTTTTAAGCAAATTAAATTAAGAAATAAAAAACAAAGGGTGAGGTTTAGGTCCAATGTCCAGTTTGTTAAGGACATATTTCATGTAATTAGCTAATCCTATGACAAGATGCACTTTATTTGTATTTGGGTAAATCTAGGATAAGTTTAAGATTTCAAGAAACATGTTGTTCAAGTCAAGTGTTAAAGCCATGAGGATCTGACTAAGAAACAAGTGAAGAAGAGCTATTTATTAAAGCTTGACAGCAATCTCGACAAAAAGACTTTTATTGAGATTTAATGTTGAAGCTCGACAGAAGCTCGACAAAAACTGTTTCTGTCGAGATTTACGAAATCAGAAATTTCAGATCTAATTTTTGATGCTTGTATATTTATATAGGGTTTATTTTCTCATAACCCTAGATATATATAAGGTTTTTTTTTTTTTTTAAAGGCCGCCTTGCATGTAGAAAGTACCCTAGTTCATTATTCTCTTTGAAGAAGCTACTGCATATTTACGTCAAGGATTTTGTGACCAAGGAGCTTCTTGATCTTTATTGTTGATGAATTGAAGAACTTTGCAGCCAACAACCTCTTCAAGTTGCTGGAGTTAGTCACGTACTGGGATCAGTACATCATTGATTAGTCAGCATAATGGGATTCGTGCATAGAACTGAAAGATTGCCGCTATAATGCAAGTCCAATTGGGTATTAGGGTAAGGGTTCAACTGTAGAATGGTATTTCGGAATAGGCCAAAGAGTTTGATAAGATTCCTTATACCTGTAACCGCATGTGATTGATAGTAGTGGATTCTTGAGAGTGGTGACCTTAAAATCACCCGGTGGGGTTTTGCCTCGGTGGTTTTTCCCATTCGTAAATAAATCACTTGTGTCAAATTTATTTTTCTCTGCATTTAATATAATTGGTGATTTGTTTGTGCTACCACGCAATTGCATGTAATTGAACCTAATTAATTAATTTGGGTAATTAATTAATTAATTTGCAAGGGGTTAATTCATTTTAACCCAACACAGTTGCATTGGACCCGTTGAGATTATAACACGTATTCACTTTTAAACACATGTTACTATCTTAACAGATCCAGTGTACTACATGCATTGGACCTAAACTTCACCCAAAAACAAAACCCCAAAAGTTCACAATCACATGTTCACTTCATAGGTACCCATGTGAATGAGCTTTCAAATCTCACATTTATTAAGTTTTATCTCCTCTCTCAGCATTCAGACATCAATCTTCTTAAATCTCACTTTTCTCGCTTGAAAGTTAAAACACCCACTAAAGTCAAGCTAGTTCAAAATTTCCAACCTCACATTTTTCTCAGATTTTTACAGACGCATTGTTAACATCAACAACCAGCAAGGATCTCCTTTACGGCAAAAATAGTACTCTTCTCCTCTAATCTTTTTTCTCATTGTCATCTCCTCTTCTTCTTTGTCTTCTTCTTTATTTTTTAATTTTTTTTCTTCACCAAGGCTCAGCTCCGTACCGGTAGAATCTTGAATTTCGGCTGGAATTCATTGAAACGAATTGTTACGCTTGGATCACACCAAAATGGGCCGAAATTTCATTCGAGGTGGAACAAGGGGGTGTGTCATTCCGGTTTGTATACTGGTAAGAGATTTTCTGGCCGTTTCGGCTAGAATGGAATGTAATTCATAACATTGGTATTTAGTTATTGCTATGTTATATTTGTTGCTATAAGCCATCTCTTTGAAATTTCTATTGTAATATATCGCAAAATAATTGGTATTAAGTTAATACAACGATTTTCTCAATTTAATTTATTGAAATTTTTTTTTATTTCTTCAATTTAAGTTATTGCAAAAAATTTCTAAATTCAATTTAATATTAAAGCCTCTATTGCAACTGAAAATTATAAATTATTGTAACTAATTATTATTAATGTAATTATGTACTACTTTTAAGTTACTATTGCAACGGCTTCTAATTTGTAGATGTGATATTATGTCTAATACCACTATACTAATTTTGTTGTATTAACACTTAACGTGATAAACTTATTTTGGTGTAGTGTTTAATGGCTTCAGGGATTTTGGATGTGCAACTCTCCAATCCTTGTTAAGAGCTTGTCACATGAAAAGTTGTGATTCATGTGAATCATGTGATAAACCCAAGCAATTGTCAAGACTCTTGTACCTTAACACATTTTCCAATGCACACAATAACAAGAACTTAGGTTCAAATCCTCTCTCTATTTATTGCCAAAAAAAAAAAAAAAATTGAAGAAATCATAAAGAAATATGATAATCTTAATTGGTAAGCTTGACATGTCCTTTGATTCTATGATTTATGAACTTAATTATATAAAAGAGGGTTAATGACCTTCTTGGTTTAATAGGTTAGGTGATGTTTTGATTGGAATGGTGTGAGATAATTCGTTTGCATTACACTGTTAAAATTTTAGACTTTCTCATTGCTTGTATATATTTTCTTGTTCATCCCAGTGGATAGGCACCATTTGGATCTAAATTATACCAATTTAATAGCTAAAAAAGATTACCCAGTTTTTCTAATATGATGGAGCATTGCAATAATCAATTCGCGAAGTACTAATTATTTTAGAAATTAAACCATGAATAACATGAACAAAGTTGTGTCTTAGCTTTTTTGTTATTTTTCCACTGAAAAATCTAAGATTGATCCCAATAATCTAATTATCCAATTGATTGTGGCATGAATCCAAAATTAATCATTAATAATTTAAAAATCACAATAATATTTTTCTGCAATCCAAAAATGCAAAAAAGATAATCATAAAGATTTTGGTAATGGAGGGAGGGGGGGGGGTAAATAGACTGGAAAGGGAGTGAAGTGACTCATCGATATGAGGCATGAACACTCTCACATGGATAAGTGAGTGAAGGAAAACAAGCTAGTAAAGAGTTAGGATTGAATGAGCAAAAATGTATTGACCCCTTGCAAATTAATTAATTATCCAAATTAATTAATTAGGTTCAACTACATGCAATGGCATGGTAGCACAAACAAATTACCAACTAAACTAAATGCAGCAGAAATTAAATTTGACACGGTAATTTATTTACAAATAGGAAAAACCACCAAGGCAAAAACCCTACAGGGTAATTTTAAGGTCACCACTCCTAAGAATCCACTTATCAATAATCAAGCGATTACAAGTAAAATGAATCTTTCCAACTACCCTTGGCCTATTCAAATTACCAACTCACAGTTGAACCCTTACCCTAATACCTAATTGGAATTGTATTGTAGCGGCAATCTTTCTGTTCAATGCACGAATTCCAGTACGTGACTAACTCCATAACAACCCTTTGATTGATGTAGTTGATTTGCAATAAATTCACATAGAAACACTAATAAGATCTTCAATGATGGTGTGAGAGACTTTGCTTGGCTATAGAATCCAAAGGCGTACAAGAAACGCAGTAAGAACTTTTTCTTCTGTAGGAGGGGGCTAGAGTTTCAAAAAGAAAATCTTATGAAGCTCTCTAAGGTTGGTTTTTCTTTTTCCACCTCCTTATTTAAATAGGAGCTCAGTGGACTCTCATATTCTAAATAGGTATACACAAACCTTGAGTTTTCCTAGTTCGAATAGCCTTTTAGAATAAAAACGTTATTGGCTATAGCCTGAATCCCGTAAACTCGATAGATCGAGACATGTGTCAAGTTTTGATGAATCTCGACATATCGAACTTCTGTTGAGGGGGGATCGAGCTTCTATCTAGAAGTACTGGTCTAACAATAGTTGTAATAGGAATATCAATGATAGGAATAGCTATAGGACTTTATACGAAGGATGTAACCTCTCCCCTGATCTTTGATCGAGAACTTCCCCCCAGACTCTCTTCCTTACTTGCCGATTCTCCCTTCTCACTCTAGGGGTGGGACTCTTCAAATAAAAAAGAAAAAGAAAAAAGGAAAACCACTTCAATGGTAACCAACCTCGCAGGAAATTTCATTATAGAATAATAATTGTTACAACCAATCCATACTTCCACACTTTTAATTACAAAAACTTATCATGTGATGGACAAACACTAAAATCATAACAAATATTAAATTTTAATTGGACTAATATCATTTTCATTTAGACTTATAGTATCATTGATAAGACTTTAATTATGTACCAATCATAACATATT